>NW_026606646.1:600000-772500 GCF_029890125.1 Rhinichthys klamathensis goyatoka | reverse complement strand
TGAGGAATGAAAACCCTTGTTATGGATTTTAAAGATCTCCTTGTTTGCCTTCGAAACAAGAGATGAAACTTATATTGGAATAACATCTTCCAAATTATTTTCTGCTACTCTATGAAGAGCTGTAAATTAGAGCCTAAAGTTTTAAAAATCAGCAAAATGCTTTCTCCATTGTTTTATTGGCTTTGTTGCAACAAACTAGCAACACTTGATGAGAATGAGCAAACAACAGAATGAAAATTCTAAGTTTGTAAACAATTGGAAAACATGTGATTTGATCAATGAAAAGGCAGGTCGATGCATTTGTTTATGAAAACAAAGTTGGGAAAACAGGATGATATGATGCAACAGGTTAAAAAGTTAAGGAAACTTTTTGTTTGGCCAGAATTATACCTCAGCGCTTGAGGTCTTCTGCTACAAAGTAGAATTGCTCTTGATTACAAATAATTAAGAGGTGAGAAGCTACACTACTGTTAGAAAGTTTGGGGTCAGTAAGGTTTTTTATCATTTTTGAAAGAAGTCTTTTATACAAAGGCAAATCAAAAACAGTATTTTAAGGAAATTGTATTACAATTTAAAATAATTAAAATCAATATATATTCGTGACAGAACAGCCGCCTCCACCTGGTATCAGTGTCTGTAGTGCCTTGTCACCACCGCTGTTAAAGGGTGAGTGCAGTTCTCATCGACCAACCAGTCCAATCACGCTGGTGTCCCAATAGGTCCAGGAGGTGAGTGTAGACGGAAATCCCACATCACCAAGCCACGAGTTGGCGGACTCGTATTCCTGGCTGGGAAGCACACAATGCCGCCATCTGGCTGAAATGGCTGGGCCACGCTTGATGGGTAGATGAGCCACTCTAAGTTAGCCTCTGCCCTTCGTGCCCCTGACTGAAGTGGGGAGCACAAGCATCCGCCGGGAGCTTGATTCCCTTTACCTGGATCGAACCTTGCAGATCACTGCCTTCCTTCACTACTTCCCGGCACAGCAAGGGCACTGGATCACCTGTTTGTTTTTGAACACTATTAGCCTTTTTGGACTTTTTTATTTTTATGTTAAATAAACCCATCCCTGAGGCCTGATGCCACAAAGACTGTGTCTGTCTTGCTCATCCTGCCACATCATTTATACGTGTGATGGCAAAGCTGAATTTTCAGCAGCCATTACTCCAATCTTCAATGTCACTTGATCTTTTAGAAATCATTATAAAATGCTGATCTGGTGTTCAAGAATCATTTCTTATTATTAATGTTTAAAACAATTTTAATGCTTAATATATTTGTGGAGTCAGTGATGCATTTTTTTTTCAGGATGCTTTGATGCATAGAAAGTTTAAAAGAACACCATTTCTTTGAATTAGAAATCTTTTGTAACATCAGATAAGTCTTTACTCCCAATTTTGATCAATTTAATGCAGCCATGCTGAATAAAAGTATTAATTAAAAAAAATCTTGCTGACCACAAACCTTTAAAGCAGTGTAAGCCTAAACAGTATCCGATTCTCTGCTCAGACAGGGTGTGCTGATATAATAATATAATAATAGCCTGTTTGATCAATCTGTGGCGTAAGGTAATTCAATAAAAATTAGAGAGTAGCGATAGAAATTTAGCTGCTTTTGAGAAGGTTTGATGATTGTCTGAAGCCTGTATGTATAGAATTCTTTGGCTGATGGCGCTAACTCCACCCTCTAAGGCATCGCATCACCGATGACATATAAAGATGTGCTTAGACCATAATTCCTCAGATTTCTCTTCTTCAGGAAGATGGTTACTTTGATGTCTACTAATGCTGCAACTGATTTGGAACTTTGGGCTACCAAACATTCACCTCATGCAATCAGTAGCTTAATTGTGAGTTTTAAGTCACAAAACTTTGGTTTACTTTAGTAAACACAACCATAATGTCATGATTATGACAAAGTGTACCTCCATGGTGCATGTAGGGCCCCTTATATAGCCCCTTATATAGAGTTTCGGACAACAATAGATTATCTGTGCTTTTTTTAACAACAGTTTTCTCACTCATGCTCCGTGCAACGACAATCCAACCTGATCTCACGGCAATTCGTATGTAATTTACGAGGTGGCTAATTTGTACGAATTCATACAACCTCACTCGTACGATTCGTACGATATTTGCTAAATCATACATATTTTACGAGTTGCCCAATTCGTATGAATTCGTACGAATGATCTACCCTTGACACCGCCCCTAAACCTACCCATCACTGGGGTTTAGACAAATTGTATGAACCTCACTCGTACGAATTAGCCACCTCGTACTCACTCGTACAAATTCGTATGAATTGGTCGTGAGATAGCATTGAACAATCTCATAGCACAGGAGTTGTGCTGTAGTTCACATGAATCTAATGTTGTGGTTACAACAGGGTGTTGAGCCTCAGGATGGTGAGCCTTTTATGTTGAGTTACGTCCTCTACATTCCACATTTCAGGCGACAGAATGCGTCTTGCTGAATTCTACAAACTGTACAGCAGGGGTATACTATCTAGTTTTGGCATTGCCCACCTAACTTAAATTATGCTCCCCATGACATTCAGTTTTCGGTAGGCTCCTGTGTTGGGTTAAGAATTAATTCCTTGTTGAAGAAAGGATGCTAGTTCATGCATTCATGACCTCCAGACTGGATTGTTGTAATGCAATAATTAACAATCTACAGTTAGTCCAAAAAACAGCTGCTAGAGTTCTTACCAGGTCTAGAAAATCATATAACCCCAATTTTATCATTTCTATACTGGTTTCATTTCTATACCTCTAAGTTCTGTATCAATTACAAAGTATTACTAACCTATAAGGCCCTAAATGGTTTAGCTACTGTGTATTTAATCGATCTTCTATCACACTATAATCCATCACGCTTTTTAACCCTCTAGGGTCGACAAACGCATTGGTGCATTTTGGTGGATTTTTTTTCACATAGCAGCAAAATCGACTTTTGATACTCTGTCATTCATGGTCATAAAGATAAAAGCAATACATCATTCAAAACTGTAAAGGGTGACGCTTCAGATTACAGCCCGCGAAGTACTGTGTAATCAAAATGAATTTACAGTGTAACTTTTGGTAATTATAATGTACCTATTAAGTACTTACGTGTAAGTATAAGGGAACAATATGTAAAATTTTGGGAATAAAGGGGTAACAACCAGGAAAATGAAAAATGTATTTATACTGTAAGTATTTTAGAACTAAGGGGTACTTATTCTATTATGATACAACAATTTTACATTTGGGAGCAATTTAACGAAACCATAGACTGTGTACCTTTTTGTAATAATAGTGTACCAATACATATAGGCTTTTAAAAAATTACAGGGTACATATCTGTGCATTTATACAGTAATTATTTTAATAAAAGTACACTGAAAACTCAAACTATTGCAACTTTTGCTTAAATACTGGGGAAATATACTCTTGTTCCATGTAGTTACAGGGTAAGTGTGACATCTGCGGGCTGTAAATTAAAGGGGTGCTTATTACCCTCTTGTTCCACGTAGTTACAGGGTAAGTGTTACATTGCGGGCTGTAAATTAAAGCGATGCTTATTACCCTCTTGTTACATGAAGTTACAGGGTAAGTACAATAAAAATACAAACACACAATCTAATATGACTGACTCTGAAACCTTTATTTTTAAAAACAACTCAATTCAAAACAGATTTACAACACTTATTCGTTTAAAACTATTTTTTTTAAATGAACATTTAATTTCAAATGCTTAAGTCTTGACAGAAATTAGCACATTTTGTCCCCCTTTTTTCTCTTGCTTGGCTTCTTTCTCTTGTTCCTCTTTTCTTTCTTTCCACTGATGAATCTTAAGAATAAATCATGTCTCTTGCTATTCTGTATTATGTATTAAAAGAAAATACAGTACACCCAGAAATACGTCCCCACCATTTATTCATCTTTTACCCTCATGCCATCCGAGACGTGTACGTCTTTCCTTCTTCAGATTAACACAAATGAAGGTTCTTAGAAAAATAAATCATCTCTGGGAATACATATAATGCAAGGTCATGTGTTCCTAAAAGTAAACAGCACATACTGCAATAACTACAGTAATCCATATGTCCCCAATCAATGAATCAATGTATTCTGAAGTGAAACGATGTGTGTTTGTTAGAAAAATACTAATATTCTAAACTTTTTAAACTGTAGACTATCGCTTCAGACCAACTGTCACCAGCGTGTGCATGAGAGGATTGTGTTAATGCTTGACATGAACGTAATGTGAAATGTGACGTGAGAATGCCGAGAAACTCACGCAAAAGTCGGATGCAGTCAGTTTTTGTTTAAAAATAAATATTGCTCACAACAAAATACAAACAATAACAGATAATAACAATGAGAAACCAACAAGACCGGAGGAAAGAGACGCCAGTTCTCGTGCAAATTTCACAGCGTGCTTACGTCAAGCTTCATCTTGCGCTTCACAACGTGCTTACATTTACATTACTTACACATGCTGGTGACAGTTTGTTGGAAACGAAAAGATGAGTAAATTATGAGAACATCACTGGTTGTACTGTATTTTATTTTAATACATAATACAGAATAGCAAGAGACATTGGATACCTTCTCAACATAAATCAGTGGAAAGATTGAAAAAAGGAGAAGAGCAACAAGAGAAGGAAAGCCGCAAAAGAAAGAAAAACAAAAGAAGGACAAAACATGCAACTTTCTGTATTTGAAATAAATATAAATTAAAAAATATATTTTAGATGAATAAGAAGTGTTGTAAGTCTGTTTTAAATTAACTTGTATTTCAAATAAAGGTTTCCGAGTCAGTGATATTAGATTGTGTCTATGTATTTATTTTTACAAGGATCACTTTAATTTACAGCCCACAATGTAACACTTACCCTGTAACTACATGAAACAAGAGGGTAACAAGCATCACTTTAATTTACAGCCCGCAATGTCACACTTACCCTGTAACACTTCTCCCGCGACAAGAGAGCCAAACGGGAGCGGAGCTTTATCATCTTGAAGCTCTCACAGTTCACGTGTAGCCAGTTGGGAAGAGATAAATTTAATTTTATTTCTGTGATGAGCTTCCTATTTTTCTATGAAGTTAAAGACATTTGGTTTCATTATGTATATGTACACACTTCATGCAACATTATTGTGGGTAGTAACTATCAATTAAGGTGTTAAGTTCAAGTGGAATGCTTATCGGTGTTGCGCTATGCCTTTGGGGAGTGCGGAAGTTACATCAGCCTCAGACCGCGAATGGAGCCCACTCAAGCCCAACGGTCTCAGCGTTTTCAAGCCCGCCCGCTGCTACGCTCTAAAGCTCGCCATTCTCAGCGTTCTCAAGCCTGCCGGTCTCAGCGATTTCTAGCTTGCAGGCTGCTCCGCCGCCTTCCCGGAGGTAGATATTTTGTCTTTCATTCTCCCTGTGGTGGCTACTGCCATTTTGTGTGTTTGGGCTGCACACACCTCGCCTGTTTCTCCCGAGGCGGCGGCATTCTCTTCTGAACTTTGTGTCCTCTGATTCCCCTGTTACAGCTGCGGGTGCCATTTCTGAACACTCTCGGTCCCCAGATGTCTCTGTTACGGCCATGGGCGCCAATTTTTAACTCTGTGTTCCCTGAAGCCCCTGTTACAGCTGCGGGTGCCATTTCTGAACTTTCTGTGTCTCCAGATGTCTCTGTTACGGCTGTGGATGTAATTTCTGAACTCAGTGTCCCCTGAAGCCCGTTACGGCCGCGGGGGCCGTTTCTGAACTCTCATTGGCTACGTTTACAAGTACAACTTTTGTTTCAATCGGACTGAATTCATTCCGATTGATGAATCTGAATGTAGTTTTTACATGAACGTAAACATGTGATCGGGTTAAGGTGCGCGTTTATGTTACAAGCTTCAAATCGAAATAGATTTTATGACATGCGCACACTGCACGAATATACAGAGTTTCCCGCTGTTTGCACATACTAACTATTCTCCTACATTGGTTCTTTATTTGTTTTAAACAGCACCCTTAATATTTATCCATTTCTGGTCATAATTTGGAGTAAATGAGCATATGAACCGTTGTGCCGTGCTACTTATATTTATCAAGCAGTAAAAATGCCCCTCCGCGACCAAAACCAGTCGTCTGTGGATGAGAATCCGAAACAAGGACTGGTGGGACGTTGTCCTGCTCCACTTCACAGATGCTGAGTGAAAGGAGAATTTTAGAATGACGGGACACTCATTTTATATGACACTTTATTCAACAGGAAGAACTGCTGGTTCCGCGCGTCATACGTCATTATGCTATTTCAACGTCATTGCACATGTGCAGTTCTTTCAGTTTCGGTTTTCAATCCGATCAAGTGTTTACATGTTCTCTCGATCGGATTAGAAAAGAAAAAACCATCCCTTTCAATACGATCGAAATTTCATCTGGATCGAGCTCAATCAGATCGATTAAGGAGTTTACATGAAGGCTTTTCAGTCCGATTGAACCATCAATACGATTACTAATAGATTATTTGGTTGCATGTAAACAAAGCCAGTGTCCCCTGATACCTTTGTTGTGGCCACGGAGGCCGTTTCTGAACCCTCTTTGGTGCTATTACCGCCCTAGAGGCCGACTTTGAGTTCCCTGTGCTCTCTGTCAGCTCTGTTATGGCCACAGACACTGATTTTGAACCTCCTGTCTGCTCTGACACGACTACGGAGGTTCTCCCTGAACTGTTTGCCTGCCTGGACATGGCCACAGAGGTTGCCCTTGAACTTTCTCGCCCTGTTATGGCCATAAGTGCCATCCCTAACCTATCTATGCTCTCTGTTGTAGTTCTCCAGCTCCACTGTGGTGGTCCTCAGCTACGCCTTGGTGGTATTCAGCCCCACCAGCTACGCCGTGGTAGTCACCAGCTCCGTCTTCACAGTGGTGGTCCTCAACTCTGCAGTGGGGTTCTTCAGGCTCCTCTGCTCTGATGTGGTGGTCATCTGATCCGCCATGGGGATCTTTTGGCCCGTCTACTCTGCTGTGGTAGTTGTTTGTACTTTTCCCCCTTTGATTAGTCTACCCAGGTGTGTCTCATTACCTCGTTATCTTGTTAACCCTCTAGGATCGGCAAACGCGCCGGCGCGTTTTGCTGGATTTTCTTCACATAGTAGCACAATAGACTTAAATTACTCCGTCATTTATGGTCATACAGAAAAAGAAATATGAAAAAAAAGAATCTGTGAGATGTCTTTTATATGTGTCCACTTACAATCAAAACAAAACATTGTGCTTTTGTAAAATAAAGAAAATAAACTGTGTGTGCTTTCTGCCTCTCCGTCTCTGTGAACTTATTTTTCATGAGCATGTCTATAAACTGAAACAAAACTCAGCGATTACTTGTCACACATTTATGAGCAATATATCTTTATAAACATTTAAGTGTGTACTTTTAAATTATCTGATTCAAAACGAAAAAACCAACAAGATGTCCAGTTTCTCAAACGCTTGCTTATTAGTTTTGATGTGACCACACCCATGCGCGCAAAAGAGATTTCGGAAGTTTGGAAGGATCGAGTTTGGAAGACACGGTGTGAGCTTACATTGGATTTACCTCAGAAGAAGAAAAACCCGATTTGAAGACAAGAAAGATTTTAAGGTAAGAAATGTATTCTGATTTATATTAATTAGTGTTATTGTTGCATAAACTTCACATTGCAGTTGAACTGTTGCTAGACTAAAATGTATGAAATCGATGGAAGCATGTTGAAATATGTACTATAGACAGGCAGGCTACCTTTCAATGGGAAAGTTATATACATGTACGACACGAGGATGTTTTTATGTTCGATAATAAAACACAGCATGATATAAAAATAGGCTAGTATCAGTGTTTACTCTAATATGGTGAATATTATAATGTTTAGAACCATGTTTACTGTTAAATACTGTGTTTGTAACGAATAGAAACATTTGAAGTAACATATCCATATATTTTTTTCTAGTGTAGTGTTACTGAAGTGTTCCTTTTTAACGATTTATAGGCTGCATACTATAGGCTATTGTTATTATTATTTGATGCAGCCCTACACGTATATGCCTACAAGGCACAACAAATCTGGTGTTCATTATATATATATATATATATATACTGTATATATATAGTAATTTTTAAATCGCAATTTTAACCAGAAAAATCTAAAATGTATTCCCAAAACCGTGCAGCCTATAGTTTCTCTTGATATCAGCATGTTCACAGTTTTTTTTTTTTATGTTTTTTTTTTTTTTTTTACAGGAACCAGATGCCACTGAGGAGTCCTGCTGACTTAAACATTCACATGAGACTCTGTACATGAACATGGTAACATTAAAAACCAAACACCTTGGAAATGACAGGTATGTACTATGTTTCAGGAATGTCACAAAGGTGTGTGACTGTTCAAGTCTCTGTCTTTAGATCAGTGTGTTCAATAATGGGCTTTTTTGTCCTTTGTTGTGTGTCTTTGGATTATGTTGTGTTGTAAATAAATCCAAACAATCAAAAAGCCATTCTTTTTTAAATCTCTCCTCATTCTTTGTGCAAGGTACGTCATAATGATAGGGCCTGATAGCACCTGATAGGGCCATTATGGGAGGGTCTTTGTCTTTCTCAGGTGTGAAACACATCAATATTCATGATGATTCACACCTCCTCGCATAAAGCTTTCTTACACAAAACATGTCTTACAAATTTTAAATCAATATATTGTTTTATCTGAATGAGTATGCTGGATGATTTTCACAGAATTTTGAAGCAAATATTCTAGGCTAAGTGATACAATTTTCAAAAGACTTGTGAAGAAATAATCAGTATGGGTTTCATGACCTTATTTCAGTGACAATTTTTTTTTCACAAACCACGCATAAACATAATTATCTCAAAACTACAAACTTTTACATACATGCTGTAGCAGAGTTTGTGCTGAATACAGTGTAATCAGACTTTAGCCATGAAAATGTCACAAGTAACAGAAATAAGCACAAATGTCAGAGCATGTCAGAACACCTCCAGGGCCCAGAAAACATCTCACACCCCAGAGGGTTAAGCTTGTTCCCCCATGTGTATAGCCCTTGTGTTTAGTTACCTGTGTGCTTTGTTCCCAGTGTTTCTCCATTTTTTTTATGTACTTTTATGTTTGTTTATTAAACACTCCTCACACCTAGATCATCGCCTCTGCCTGCTCACTCCCAACATGACAGTAGCTATATCTGAGATCCTCCTCTTTATGATCTCTGATATCTATAACCCACTTAAAAAGCTTCAAATGGCCCTCTACCAAATTGGCACCCTAAGTTTTCGCAGTCCACAGCTCCGTGACTGGTAGCAGTGTGCTGCTGCGGACTTGGCAGAAGTGCTCATCAAGGACGCATAGAAGCCTCAAACTTAAAATGATTAATGGAACACTGTACGGTCTCATAGACTTAATGAATATGCACATATGATGGCTATTGTAAGTCCACAAGACCACAAGTTCACATGAGGTTGCCATTTGGGAAAGAGCTAATGTTGGCTACTTTTTGTTGGTAGCTTGTAGTGCAGCTAACTACTTTTTTTTATATGGTTGCTGGACTGAAATTTAACTGCTTCATATTATGAATATCTTGTAGCCTGATAGTTCAAATGCCATCTCAAGACTATAAATATTTAGTTATAATGCATACTGGATACATTGATAAAAGAGAAATAATCTCATTTATCACACAATACTGAAATGATTGATAATCGACCATAATTGTTTTTGTTTTTTTTTAACAATCATTTTTCTAAATCTATTAATTAATTGGGTAACACTTTATATTAAAGTGGCATAGTCAGATGTTACTACATGCACTTATAGTAGGTACATGTAGTAATTATATTGTAGTATTTAAAATTATAAGTACTTATATGAGCAAGTACAATGTAACTACATCAACTTAAAATAAAGTGTAACCATCAATTGATCTGCACATACTATTATCAATTCATCCACATGATTAATTATTAGATATATTGATATATCAATGAATTTCTTGATTTAAAAAAAAAAAACTCAAATATGGTCTGAAATCAGCTACCTTTATCACCCCTTACCTTCATCTCCAAATGGACAGCTGCATTTCACACAGCTAAAGCATTCTGGATGCCAGTTTTTGTCCAGCGCAGTCACCATTTTCTGAAAGGTAGAACAATAAGGGCAAGGTAAGAAAAAAGCCAGATAATACACAAAGCTATGGGAGTTGATACTGATTTACAAATAAGGATGAACAACTTCAAACTACACATTTAGGGGGAGTAATGCCAAAAACAATGTGCTTTATGAGAAAACACTCAACAAATCTGTAATCATTTCTCTGTGTTCTAATGCTGTATTCCCTTCTTTCTTTTATGGACCACAAAAAGGATAATTTAAAAAAGAAATGTCCTACTCACGCTAATCCATATAATGGAAGTGAATAGCGACCAGCATCAAGCTTTTTAAAAAAGACACAAAAGTATCACAGAATGATCGCATGCGACACGTGTAGTATATTCCAAGTGTTCTGGGGGTATACAATATATGTCACATCCATAGTAAGGCAGACAAGGCAGATGTTAAACAAATAACAAGTTTATTGAAGTGCAGAGTGAGCGATGCAGGAATAACTTGAGTGTGATGATGATCAGCAGGTATGGTGAACACTTAACTGACGGTGAACACAAAGTCTTTGCAGAATACTGACGAACTCGATGACAAGGAAACCTCAGGACAACAGGAAAGTATCTTCAGTTTGGTTCACAGGTAAGATGAGTCTGTAGTGTCGAGAGACGAGACCAGACACTAAGGTGCAGGAAACTGTGACTGAAGTAGTGAGTGCAATCATGACGTGCAGGTGCCGGTGATTAGAAATCAGGTGATTGTGATCTGGTGTAACGATCGGGTGCAGTGGGCGGGAGTGATGACGTGGATGGCTCCGTGACAATATAAAATTTAATGTATTATTTTATTTATAAAAAATTCTGGCATTGGTCTTTGCACTGTTATGCAACATGTGCGTTCGTGTGACTCTATAAGCGCCACAGTTCACTCCGTCTCGCCCAGGCAAAGCACACAAGTTGTGAAAAATCAAAAATACAACATGAAATACAATGCCTAGAAATCCCGCAAAAAGTATACTTTCTTCAATGAGTTAAATATCTCTGGACCGGAACTCTTTTTGTCTGATGACAGTCAGAATGAGTTGACAGATGTGAACGTGATAACTTCTTGTTACGACGAGCACAATGGATATATTCACCTCAGAGAAGAAGGTTCATGGATTGTATTTGGTGTCACGTTGTTGAAGCACCAAGAATAGCAGTGCCGCAATGAGAACAGTGTGGAAAACAAATGTAAGGTCACATTAAGATTAGTTGATCCTCTGTCGTTTTCATATAATCGCATGAAAAATATTGATATGTCAGAGCTGGATCCTGTGAGGCCCCTGGACATACGTCTTGGGAGATCCCCCAACACCTGCCTTCCCTATAGTAGCAGACTTTTGTCCTTAAGTGAGGGATAAAAAAAAAAGTTAATTATGGCTGTTCTCTCATGACAACTCTCTGAGAGATTGGCATGGTCATGGTAATGGTAATGGATATGGCAATGTTAATGCATTTGGTCTTGGCGGAACAAATCTGCTATGCCGCTGCTGCTGCAGAGCAAGTACAGAGACTTGCTACTACCAATACATTCACAGATCTATACAGGTGGAGCTACAGGCTGATTTCTGAAAGCGTGCTGTAGACCAGCCTTTCTCAAAGTGGGTGCCGCGGCACACTGGGGTGCCCCCTGACTTTGTCAGGGGTGCCGCCAAAAAATTACGTAGGCTAAAAATATATATATATTTGAATTTACATAAATACATTCTTCTTCTTTTTAAACATATGAACGTATTAATAAAATTGTAAATTAATTTTAGATAAATATATATATATAAAATTAACCATAAAAATCCGTCTCAAAAGACCGAAGCAAGACACACACACAACTTGACGCAAGTGACGCAACCCATAGCACCGCGTTATAGCAACAACACCGACCGCGCGAACGCGCGTCACACAGCAACTGCAGGCTCTGACAAACACACATACAAACTATACTATACTTCTGCATAACGTGTCTCTTTTTACAACAAAAATGTGAATTCTGCCGGTATTCAGACAGTCCCATGCATACAGATACAGATCCGGCCTACAATCGCCTACGTAGGCGAAATTTGTTTGACATTTCTAATCGTAAACACAGCCATGTTGAAGCCTGCAGTAATGTTTTTCATTGATGTTATGGCAGTCCACTCTGCTTATTGTTTTTCGAGAATCTTGCACTCCTGTTTGTCATTGTGCACGAAACTTCATGCCAATAAATCATCAGAAATATTGCTGACTTGTGCGCGTCTCAAGTGCACTCTTTACGCTCGTGCTAATGCCTGTTAGTTGTCTGTGGATTTGCCTATATTTGGCGCTGAAAATGGAAACGTCTTTAGACATGGAAAATCGATTTTACAATCGATTCATTTTATGTCTCAAAAATCGATCAGGATTTTTTTCACAAAAGTGATAGCCCTGTAAAGTTGTTATTATTATTGTTATTGTTATTTACAGTTCGTATTATGCTCTGTTCATTACTGTTCTGTCTAAATAAACAGGACATTTGCATTTACATTTGGGTTATGCAGTGTCTTTAATTTATATTTTACACTGGGGTGCCTTGAGATTTTATGCACTTTTGAAAGGTGCCCCGACTGAAAAAAGTTTGAGAAAGGCTGCTGTAGACTGCTAACAGCAACACAACCGGTATTTGTTTAAATGTTAAGCCGCAACTCATTGACCGCTGATGCAACAGCAACCAATCAGCTGCTCTATGTAGATTATGATGCGAAAGCAACCAAATGAGTAAGGACCTATCAGCCTGTGTCATCTAGAGTTTCATGCCAGAACTAGGTAATTCTGTCATGACAACTCTTGGAGCGATTGGGTTGGTAATGGAAATAGATATGGAAATGTTAATGTTTTTGGTCTTGGCGGAATAGTTTTGCTACGCAGCTGCTGCTGCAGAGTAAGAACCGAGACTTTCTAATGCCAATACTGTGGTGAGCAGGACGGCCGAGGGACGTGAGAGAACGTTGCGAGGCCGGTGGTGCGATTGCTAATGAGCAGCACCTGTGAAGCACACCGGTCTCGCATCTCTCACGGAGGAGCGGAAGCATAAAGGAGGAGCGACGGAGTGGATGATCGAGAGAGGAACAGGCCTGCTTTTGTTTGTGTTTTGTTTTATTTTATTTTGGTAGCCAGCAGTCGTCCGTGAGGGGCTGCTGGCAGGTAGTTATATTTTATTTTGGGTAGCCAGCAGTTCCGTGAGGGACTGCTGGCAGGTATTGTGTTTATTTCATTTAAAATAAAGTTTTCTTTTGATTGTTCTCCGGTTCCCGCCTCCTTCTTCCCTGAACCTTGCTACAAATACATTCACATACATTGCAGTGAGTATGTAAGACATGCTGCTGCTGCACATGTAACGTTCATAAAATAACCCCCCAACAAAGCAGGAGACAAGACATTAGAAAAGTGCAGAGCTCTCCCCCACGCAAACATCTTTTCCAGATATTTAAAGGCTGTACAGCCAATGTCACAGTTTCCCAGCTGCTCTATACTGGAGCACAGTTGTGCAACAGGTGAAAGAGACTATTGCTATACATTTGTAAAGCCCTTTTCACCCTGCACAGATGCACAGGTTAACCCTTAAAAACCTATAATATTTTTGGGGCACCTGGCTCGTCTGTACTTTTCTTTGTTTTTCTAGCCCATTCTAGCAGTCAGCATCAAGTGCCATATACAGTATAATTTTAAACAGGAAAACCTGAGGTTTCCGTCTAGCTCATTTAAAGTCCAAGTTTTACATTTATTTTGTCTGAGAATGGATGAAATTAACAGAATTAAAAATAAAAAAAAACTCCAGCAAAAACTTTGGTGTTCCCTTTCGAGGGAACTCGCGATGCGTCACTTGACGCTTTGGGAACGCCCCCAGCGTGAATGCGTCTGAGCATCAATGTCAACTAGTCCAATGGAAAGAATGAGCGTCACGGGCGGGTGACGTCATGACCAGGAAGGCATAAGAGCACATCCGGTGAAACGCGGCATTAGCTTCTGTGTCTCAGCAAGCGATCTGTGTTACTCTGTCTCTGTCTATTTATTGTTGTCTGTTCGATATTATTGGGAAGAGTTATGGCGAAACAACTTTACAAACTCTGTGCTTCTCCCTGCCCGCGTTATTTAACGGGTGGGGACACACACGAGCTTTGTGTAGTTTGTTTGGGAGTGGAGCATGCGGTATCAGCCTCCGAGGGGGCTGATTGCAACATTGTGAGAAGCTTTCGCTTCGCATGCTCCACTCCCGACTGTCACTTTTCGAGGAAAGTGGCCAGGCTCGCGATCCTCGGGGTGCAGGACACGCGTCTGCCGAGGCAGCGCGGAGAATGCATTCCTGTGGATCGCGAATAGGATCTCGTTACGGGGTTGGAGACGGGTCCGCGGATCTTATCTCCTCCCTTTCCACGAGGGATCCAGTGCTCTCTCTCCGGTCTCGGAAGCCCGCGCTGCGGTCTCTTCCGCCCGGGGAGAGAAATCAATGCTTCAGTGCTCTACCTCCGAGGAGGTAGATGTGCTGGGCATTGAAAGTGTACACAATCATGGGGGAAGTGGATTTGCCATCTCTTCCCCAGCGTATGAGAATTATATATAGCCTATATATATATATATATATATATGATAGTTTATATATTATTTATAAAATAAAGTGTATATATATAAAGAATGTATATAAAAAAATATATATATAATAATAAGCTGGTGGAGGTGTTTTACTAAGGCTGTAGATAAATTAAATATTTAATGGCCAGCAGAAATAAGGAGCACTCGTCCTTAAAATAAATTGAACGAGTTTCCTTCCCTCTATTTTTCCACCTCCATCACGGGGCCTTCCATTTTTCCCGATCTGCACAGCGAGCTGTCTAGATCATGGAAAAAGCCTTACTCATTTTTTAGCCCCACATTCATGTATATTCAGATATTTGGGGGTTAAGAGAGCATGGCTATGGGGCAATACCCCGGGTAGAACAGACACTTGCGAGCTATGTCTCCCGGTTCAGTATCGTCCCTGAAGGCGTCGGCTTCTCTCACTAAACCATTAAAGAAAACTATTTTTTAATCTAGTGGGAAAAGCATATATGGCAGTGGGTCTAGCACGAGCCTGCTTGCACACTATAGCAGTGCTGCAAGCATATCAGGCTGACCTGCTGTGGTATTTGGACAGAAGTGAGGGAGTTTGGCCCGATGGGGTTTGAGAACTCCGTCGGGCCTCAGATTTATCTCTCAGGGATGGCAGCCAAAGAAATGTGGTCACTGAGAGACACCTCTGGCTCAATTTGATGGGAATCATGGAGAAAGATACAAGATAATCTCTCCCTCGCTATGTCCAACCCACTGGGGCTGCTGGGCGTGAGCAGCTCCAGCCGGCTAGTTTCTCATACACAACACAGCAGCCAAAGCCTTCAAAGCAGAAGCCGGATCCGAGGACCGTTCTTCATGCTGAGAAGGCTGCGGCTCAAAAGAAAAGGTCTGGCGCCACGGCGTCAGACCGGTGAGGGCAGCCCCAACCGGGGTGGAATGGTGTACACCTCATTATACGGTGCCCTTTCCATCTCTGTGCCCTCAGGGGACCGTTCTGCCAACCCCGCCACCCTTGGTGCTTCGGGGCGCAGCGTTCTCCAGCGAGCTTCTGGCGCAGAGTCAACTCGACATTGCGTCGGACTCGCGCCCTCTGAGGGGGGTTCGAAAACAGTCAGTTCGGGTGGTTCCTGCCAGTATGTTTCAGGTCCCTGAACTGGCTGTCTTTATTACACCAGAGGCCAGCCTCGAGGGGCTGGTTCCCTTGGTAGATTTTCTGGCAGCGCGGAAGCTACTGCCAAATATATCTCTGTGGGTAATGGTAATCTCTCTGGTAATGGAGCAAGGGGTAAAGGCCCTGTTAGCAAAGAAAGCTATAGAGCAGGTGTACTCACCCGACATTGCGTCGGGTCTTTACAGTCGTTATCTCATTGTTCCAAAAAAGAGCAGCGTCACATACTAGATCTTCGTCTGTTGGAGTGTTTGGTGCTGGAACTCAAGTCCAAGATGCTGACACTCAAACAGATCGTGACTCAAATCAGATCCGAGGACTGGTTTGTCACGATAGATCTAAAAGACGTATACTTCCATATCTCCATCCTCCCTCAGCACAGGAGGTTCCTGAGGTTTTCTTTGGGGCAAAGAACACCAGTATCAGGCACTTCCTTTCGGTCTAGCTCTATCACCCCGCACATTCACGAAGTGTATAGACGCAGCTCTGGCCCCGCCAGGCTGCAGTGTATACGCATTCTGAATTGCATAGATGACTGGCTGATTCTAGCGGAATCAGAACAGTTAGCGGTTCGGCACCGAGGTGTCGTTCTCGTTCATATGCAGATGTTGGGGTTGAGGCTCAATGCCAAGAAGAGTGTGCTTTCTCCAGTACAGAGAACCACTTTCCTTGGTGTGGTATGGGATTCAGTGACGATGCGGGCCACTCTGTCGCCCGTTCGTGTAGCTGCTATCCTATCAGCCACAAAAGAGCTGAGGCTAGGCCAGTCACGCACTGTAAAACAGTTCGAGAGACTGTTGGGTCTTGTGGCAGTAGCGTCCAACGGGATACCTTTTGGCCTGCTGTACATGAGACCTTTGCAGTGGTGGCGCAGGACCAGAGGGTTCTCCCCGAGGGGAAACCCACTTCGTATGATCAAGATCACGCGGCCGTGCCTTCGTGCCTTGGTTATATGGAGGAAACACTGGTTCTTAACCCAGGGTTCGGTGTTGGGAGCTCTTTGCCATCGAGTTGCTATCTCGACAGATGCTTCCCTCACCGGCTGGGGAGCGGTATTGGAAGGCCGCTCAGCTTAGGGCTTGGGAGGAGTCATCATCTCGCTTGGCACATGAATTGCCTAGAGATGATGGTCGTCTTCAATGCGTTGAGACATCTCCTCCCAGACCTGAGGGGCCATCATGTGTTGTTCTGAAACAGTGACTGTTAGGCCTCAGGGCAGCGGCGTTCAATGTGATACCCTTTGACCTGCTGTACGTGAGACCTTTACAGTGGTGGCTCAGGACCAGAGGGTTCTCCCTGAGGGGAAACCCACTCCGTACGATCAAGATCACGCGGCAGTATCCCCGCGCCTTGGTTATATGGAGGAAACTCTGGTTCTTGACCCACAGACAACACGTTGGTGGCCTATTATTTTGGTCCCTCAGGAAATTACGCTGTCTGAGGGCAGTGTATATTCCAGGGGGGCCAGAATATTGGAGCAGACACCCTGTCGAGGCAGGGGCTGAGGCCAGGGGACTCCACCCCGAGGCGGTGGAGCAAATATGGGAGTTTTATGGCCAGGCAGAAGTGGATTTGTTCTCGTCTCAGCATACGACGCACTGTCCACTCTGATTATCCCTCACTCAACCAGTCCCCTCGGGGCTGGTTGCTATGGTGCAGACGTGGCTGAGGCTACGTCTGTACGCATTTCCCCCTGTTGCTCTGCTCCCAGGAGTTCTGGAGTGATTCCGCCAGGATGGAATAAGCCTATTTAGTAGCACCACCCTGGCCGAGCTGAATTTGGTTTGCGGACCTAATTTTTCTCCTCGACGGACCTCCCTTGGAGGTCCCGATCAGGAGAGACCTTCCGTCTCAGGCAGGGGATGCAATATTTGGAAACTGTGGGTTTGGCCTCTGAGGGGGCCCAACTCATAGAGAGTGGTCTCTCAACCGAGGTTGTTGAGACCATTCTAAGCTCCAGAGCTCCCGCTACGAGGAAACTATATTCACTATTTCGAGAGTTTTTCACTTCTTGGTGTTACCAGCGTCAGTGGGATCCGGTTAACTGTTCAGTAAACACAGTATTCGAGTTTCTGCAAGAACGCTTTGAATCAGGTCTATGTCCTTCCACGCTTAAGGTATACGTGGCGGCCATTGCGGCTTTCCACGCCCTGGTGGGTAGTACATTTTTGGGTCGAGACCCCCTGATCACTCGTTTCCTTCGTGGCACTTTGAGGCTGAGGCCTGCAACTTGCACTAGGGTGCTGGCTTGGGACCTTGCAATAGTTCTAGAAGGCCTATCTGGGGCTCCCTTCGAGCCCTTAGATTTGGTCTCAGAGAAGTTCCTTTCTTTTAAGACTATTTTCTGCTAGCTATTTCGTCCCTATTAGAGTCAGACCTTCAGGCCCTTTCGGTCCCCACCTGCCTTGAGTGCACCGGGGATGGCCAAGGCATTCTTACCCGAAACATGGATATGTTCCAAAGGTGCCTTCCATTATTCCGAGGCCTATTGTGCTGCAGGTTTCTGTCCTCCTTTAGGAAAGGCTGAACCTCTTGTGTCCAGTGCGAGCACTGGATACTTATGTTCATCGGACATCTTCAATGAGGAAGTCCGACCAGTTATTTATTTGCTTTGGATCACCTAAGAAGGGTCTTCCTGCTTCTAAACAGACGGTTAGTAAGTGGATAGTCGAGGCTATTTCACTTGCATACGAGTACTCTGACCATCCGTGTCCCTTGGTGGTCAGAGCTCGCTCAACGAGGGGTATGGCGGCCTCTAAAGCCTTGTTATTTGGGGTTTCTCTCCAAGACGTTTGTGATGCGGCAGGCTGGTCTTCACCGCTCACATTCGTCAGGTTTTACAGTTTGGACCTGGATGCTGCCCCAGGTTCTCAGGTGCTTAGTGCTTAGTTCCAACAGACTGACACTCAGGTACTTGGAATTCTGGCGTTTTGGGTATTCTCGTTCCCAAAGCGTCAAGTGACGCATCGCGAGTTCCCTCGAAAGGGAACGTCTCAGGTTACTACTGTAACCATAGTTCCCTGAGAAAGGGAACGAGACGATGCGTCACCCTGCCCTACTTCCTGCATCCCTGTGATCGGCTTGCTTCGACTTTTTGAAGCTAATGCCGCGTTTCACCGGATGTGCTCTTATGCCTTCCTGGTCATGACGTCACCCGCCCGTGACGCTCATTCTTTCCATTGGACTAGTTGACATTGATGCTCAGACGCATTCACGCTGGGGGCGTTCCCAAAGCGTCAAGTGACGCATCGTCTCGTTCCCTTTCTCAGGGAACTATGGTTACAGTAGTAACCTGAGACGTTTTTACTGTGAACTCAAACAGACCTTCCTGAAGTTTAGTTTTTTTTTCCTTTAGAAAGTTAAACTTGGTTGTTTTAAACTTCCAGGTGAAATTTTGTCTACATGTAACAATCCCTCAGCAAGTTATAACCATTTATTATATTATTTTTCTAGGCATTTTTGAGTAAAAACAGGTGTATTTCAAAATTACACATTCTAAGATGTGTCCGAAAAAGTTCAGGGGGTAAAGTAACTATATAACTAGATTAAAAAGTTAGTTGATTAAAGTAGTTTAAAGTTTTAAATAGTTTAAAGTTTTAAAAAAGAAAGATTAGTTTAGAAAGGAAGAAATAAAGAAAGAATAGTTAGAAAGAAAGAAAGAAAGATTAGTTAGAAAGAAAGAAAGAAATATTAGTTAGAAAGAAAAAAGAATAAATATTAGTTAGAAAAAAGAAAGAAAGATTAGTTAGAAAGAAATAAAGAAAGAAAGATTAGTTAGAAATAAAGAAAGAAAAAGATTAGTTAGAAAGAAAGAAAGATTAGTTAGAAAGAAAGATTAGTTAGAAAGAAAGAAAGATTCGTTAGAAAGAAAGAAAGAAACAAGAAAAGAGCGATTAGTTAGAAAGAAAGAAAGAAAGAAAGAAAGAAAGATTAGTTCGAAAGAAAGAATAGTTAGAAATATTACGGTAGTTATAAAGAAAGAAAAGTTAGAAATAACGAAAGATTAGTTAGAAAGAAAGAAAGATTAGTTAGTTAGAAAGAAAGAAAGATTAGTTTGAAAAAAGAAAGAAAGAAAGATTAGTTAGAAATAAATAAATACAAATTAGTTAGAATGAAAGAAAGATTAGTTTGAATGAAAGAAAGAAAGATTAGTTAGCAATAAATAAATAAATAAATAAAGATTAGTTAGAAAGAAAGAAAGAAAGAAAGACTAGTTTGAAAAAAAGAAAGAAAGATTAGTTTGAAAAAAAGAAAGAAAGATTAGTTAGCAATAAATAAATAAATAAAGATTAGTTAGAAAGAAAGAAAGAAAGAAAGATTAGTTTGAAAGAAAAGAAAGAAAAGTTAGAAATAACGAAAGATTAGTTAGAAAGAAAGATTAGTTAGTTAGAAAGAAAGAAAGATTAGTTTGAAAAAAGAAAGAAAGAAAGATTAGTTGGAAATAAATAAATACAAATTAGTTAGAATGAAAGAAAGATTAGTTTGAATGAAAGAAAGAAAGATTAGTTAGCAAGAAATAAATAAATAAATAAAGATTAGTTAGAAAGAAAGAAAGAAAGATTAGTTTGAAAAAAAGAAAGAAAGATTAGTTTGAAAAAAAGAAAGAAAGATTAGTTAGAAAGAAAGAAAAAAGAAAGAAAGAAAGGTTAGAAAGAAAGAAATATTAGTTTGAAAAAAGAAAGAAAGATTAGTTAGAAAGAAAATTAGTTTGAAAGAAAGAAAGATTAGTTAGAAAGAAAGAAATATTAGTTAGAAAGAAAGATTAGATATATAGGTAGACAGATAGAAAGAAAGATTAGTTAGAAAGAAAAAAGAAAGATTAGTTAGAAAGAAAGTTAGTTTGAAAGAAAGATTATTTAGTTAGAAAGAAAGAAAGATTAGTTAGAAAGAAAGAAAGATCAGTTAGAAAGAAAGATTAGATAGATAGATAGGTAGATTAGTTAGAAAGAAAGATTAGTTAGTTTGAAAGAAAGATTAGTTAGAAAGAAAGAAAGATTAGTTAGTTTGAAAGAAAGATTAGTTAGAAAGAAAGAAAGAAAGATTAGTTAGAAAGAAAGAAAGATTAGTTAGTTGGAAAGAAAGAAAGATTAGTTTGAAAAAAAGAAAGGAAGAAAGATTAGTTAGAAAGAAAGAAAGAAACAGTTAGAAAGAAAGAAAGATTAGTTAGAAAGAAAGAAAGATTAGTTTGAAAAAAGAAAGAAAGAAAGATTAGTTAGAAATAAATAAATACAAATTAGTTAGAATGAAAGAAAGATTAGTTAGAAAGAAAGAAAGATTAGTTAGCAATACATAAATAAATAAAGATTAGTTAGAAAGAAAGAAAGAAAGAAAGATTAGTTTGAAAAAAGAAAGAAAGATTAGTTTGAAAAAAAGAAAGAAAGATTAGTTAGCAATAAATAAATAAATAAAGATTAGTTAGAAAGAAAGAAAGAAAGAAAGAAAGATTAGTTTGAAAGAAAAGAAAGAAAAGTTAGAAATAACGAAAGATTAGTTAGAAAGAAAGATTAGTTAGTTAGAAAGAAAGAAAGATTAGTTTGAAAAAAGAAAGAAAGAAAGATTAGTTGGAAATAAATAAATACAAATTAGTTAGAATGAAAGAAAGATTAGTTTGAATGAAAGAAAGAAAGATTAGTTAGCAAGAAATAAATAAATAAATAAAGATTAGTTAGAAAGAAAGAAAGAAAGATTAGTTTGAAAAAAAGAAAGAAAGATTAGTTTGAAAAAAAGAAAGAAAGATTAGTTAGAAAGAAAGAAAAAAGAAAGAAAGAAAGGTTAGAAAGAAAGAAATATTAGTTTGAAAAAAGAAAGAAAGATTAGTTAGAAAGAAAATTAGTTTGAAAGAAAGAAAGATTAGTTAGAAAGAAAGAAATATTAGTTAGAAAGAAAGATTAGATATATAGGTAGACAGATAGAAAGAAAGATTAGTTAGAAAGAAAAAAGAAAGATTAGTTAGAAAGAAAGTTAGTTTGAAAGAAAGATTATTTAGTTAGAAAGAAAGAAAGATTAGTTAGAAAGAAAGAAAGATCAGTTAGAAAGAAAGATTAGATAGATAGATAGATAGATTAGTTAGAAAGAAAGATTAGTTAGTTTGAAAGAAAGATTAGTTAGAAAGAAAGATTAGTTAGTTTGAAAGAAAGATTAGTTAGAAAGAAAGAAAGAAAGAAAGATTAGTTAGAAAGAAAGAAAGATTAGTTAGTTAGAAAGAAAGAAAGATTAGTTTGAAAAAAAGAAAGGAAGAAAGATTAGTTAGAAAGAAAGAAAGAAAGAAAGAAAGAAACAGTTAGAAAGAAAGAAAGATTAGTTAGAAAGAAAGAAAGATTAGTTTGAAAAAAGAAAGAAAGAAAGATTAGTTAGAAATAAATAAATACAAATTAGTTAGAATGAAAGAAAGATTAGTTAGCAATACATAAATAAATAAAGATTAGTTAGAAAGAAAGAAAGATTAGTTTGAAAAAAAGAAAGAAAGATTAGTTTGAAAAAAAGAAAGAAATATTAGTTAGAAAAAAAGAAAGAAAGATTAGTTAGAAAGAAATAAAGAAAGAAAGATTAGTTAGAAAGAAAGAAAGAAAGAAAGAAAGATTAGTTTGAAAGAAAAGAAAGAAAAGTTAGAAATAACGAAAGATTAGTTAGAAAGAAAGATTAGTTAGTTAGAAAGAAAGAATGATTAGTTTGAAAAAAGAAAGAAAGAAAGATTAGTTGGAAATAAATAAATACAAATTAGTTAGAATGAAAGAAAGATTAGTTTGAATGAAAGAAAGAAAGATTAGTTAGCAAGAAATAAATAAATAAATAAAGATTAGTTAGAAAGAAAGAAAGAAAGATTAGTTTGAAAAAAAGAAAGAAAGATTAGTTTGAAAAAAAGAAAGAAAGATTAGTTAGAAAGAAAGAAAAAAGAAAGAAAGAAAGGTTAGAAAGAAAGAAATATTAGTTTGAAAAAAGAAAGAAAGATTAGTTAGAAAGAAAATTAGTTTGAAAGAAAGAAAGATTAGTTAGAAAGAAAGAAATATTAGTTAGAAAGAAAGATTAGATATATAGGTAGACAGATAGAAAGAAAGATTAGTTAGAAAGAAAAAAGAAAGATTAGTTAGAAAGAAAGTTAGTTTGAAAGAAAGATTATTTAGTTAGAAAGAAAGAAAGATTAGTTAGAAAGAAAGAAAGATCAGTTAGAAAGAAAGATTAGATAGATAGATAGATAGATTAGTTAGAAAGAAAGATTAGTTAGTTTGAAAGAAAGATTAGTTAGAAAGAAAGATTAGTTAGTTTGAAAGAAAGATTAGTTAGAAAGAAAGAAAGAAAGATTAGTTAGAAAGAAAGAAAGATTAGTTAGTTAGAAAGAAAGAAAGATTAGTTTGAAAAAAAGAAAGGAAGAAAGATTAGTTAGAAAGAAAGAAAGAAACAGTTAGAAAGAAAGAAAGATTAGTTAGAAAGAAAGAAAGATTAGTTTGAAAAAAGAAAGAAAGAAAGATTAGTTAGAAATAAATAAATACAAATTAGTTAGAATGAAAGAAAGATTAGTTAGAAAAAAGAAAGAAAGAAAGATTAGTTAGAAATAAATAAATACAAATTAGTTAGAATGAAAGAAAGATTAGTTAGAAAGAAAGAAAGATTAGTTAGCAATACATAAATAAATAAAGATTAGTTAGAAAGAAAGAAAGATTAGTTTGAAAAAAAGAAAGAAAGATTAGTTTGAAAAAAAGAAAGAAATATTAGTTAGAAAAAAAGAAAGAAAGATTAGTTAGAAAGAAATAAAGAAAGAAAGATTAGTTAGAAAGAAATAAAGAAAGAAAGATTAGTTAGAAATAAATAAAGAAAAAGATTAGTTAGAAAGAAAGATTAGTTAGAAAGAAAGATTAGTTAGAAAGAAAGAAAGATTCATTAGAAAGAAAGAAAGAAAAAGAAAAGAGCGATTAGTTAGAAAGAAAGAAAGATTAGTTATAAAGAAAGAATAGTTCGAAATATTAGTTATAAAGAAAGAAAAGTTAGAAATAACGAAAGATTAGTTAGAAAGAAAGAAATAAAAAGTTAGAAAGAAAGAAAGATTAGTTAGAAAGAAAGAAAGATTAGTTAGTTAGAAAGAAAGATTAGTTTGAAAAAAGAAAGAAAGAAAGATTTGTTAGAAATAAATAAATACAAATTAGTTAGAATGAAAGAAAGATTAGTTTGAATGAAAGAAAGAAAGATTAGTTAGCAAGAAATAAATAAATAAATAAAGATTAGTTAGAAAGAAAGAAAGAAAGATTAGTTTGAAAAAAAGAAAGAAATATTAGTCTGAAAAAAGAAAGAAATATTAGTTTGAAAAAAAGAAAGAAATATTAGTTAGAAAAAAGAAAGAAAGATTAGTTAGAAAGAAATAAAGAAAGAAAGATTAGTTAGAAAGCAATAAAGAAAGAAAGATTAGTTAGAAAGAAAGAAAGAAAAAGATTAGTTAGAAAGAAAGAAAGATTAGTTAGAAAGAAAGATTAGTTAGAAAGAAAGAAAGATTCGTTAGAAAGAAAGAAAGAAGAAAGAAAAGAGCGATTAGTTATAAAGAAAGAAAGAAAGAAAGATTAGTTATAAAGAAAGAATAGTTAGAAATATTAGTTATAAAGAAAGAAAAGTTATAAATAACGAAAGATTAGTTAGAAAGAAAGAAATAAAAAAGTTAGAAAGAAAGAAAGATTAGTTAGAAAGAAAGAAAGATTAGTTAGTTAGAAAGAAAGAAAGAAAGAAAGAAAGAAAGAAAGAAAGAAAGAAAGAAAGAAAGAAAGAAAGAAAGAAAGAAAGATTAGTTTGAAAAAATAAAGAAAGAAAGATTAGTTAGAAATAAATAAATACGAATGAAAGAAAGATTAGTTTGAATGTAAGAAAGAAAGATTAGTTATCAAGAAATAAAGAAATAAATAAAGATTAGTTAGAAAGAAAGAAAGAAAGATTAGTTTGAAAAAAAGAAAGAAAGATTAGTTTGAAAAAAGAAAGAAAAAAAGGTTAGAAAGAAAGAAATATTAGTTTGAAAAAAGAAAGAAAGATTACTTAGAAAGAAAATTAGTTTGAAAGAAAGAAAGATTAGTTAGAAAGAAAGAAATATTAGTTAGAAAGAAAGATTAGATGTATAGATAGACAGATAGAAAGATTAGTTAGAAAGAAAAAAGAAAGATTAGTTAGAAAGAAAGTTAGTTTGAAAGAAAGATTATTTAGTTAGAAAGAAAGAAAGATTAGTTAGAAAGAAAGAAAGATCAGTTAGAAAAAAAAAATTAGATAGATAGATAGATGATAGATAGATAGATAGATAGATAGATAGATAGATAGATACAGAGCCGATCCGCCCTATACGCTCACTACGCAAGCTGCGTAGGGCCCCGCAAATTACTCAAGGCCCCGCCTCCCCCTCGTGTCATATTGCGTCAATTAATGTTTACAACATCAATGACAAAATGAAGCGAAACTATCCTTCTGGTCACAAAAAGAGGGGGGAAAAACATGAGTGAATTGCGGAAACAACAATCAGGTAAACTTGTGTTCTCTCCTCTCCAAGTTTGATGTCAGCAAAGTAAAGTTAAGTTTTTGTGCATTTCTATTGTGTTTTTTAAAGTGCAACGGCTCGGAAAAGATAACCGCGTCGCGTGTGTTATCATACGTTCATATGCGCGTGCACGAAATGAAACGCGCATTTTTCAAGCAGAAATATATGTGGAGAGAGACCAGACATACTGTAGCCTACAATATTTGGGCCTGAATGATGACACTCCTCATCAAATTACACATTATACATACTTTTAAAACAAGACACTGATTATCTAGTCTCAGTCAATGTGTAGTTAAAAACTCTAAACAACTGCTTATGCAAGATGGAAAGCAATGTATTGACAATTTGACATTGATTGACTATTGATTTATAGGATATATTGAATTTAAAATGTTGATTAGCTGGACATACTGGTCAATATGGATGCACATCCCTCAGTAAATAATAACCATAAATCAAGAATTGCTTCAACATGCATACTAAAACAAACCTTTAACATATGGCAAGCCATTTTAGCTTTTATTCATTCACAGTTTATGCATTTTTTATATCAAGAATTCATTTTTTTTTTTTACTATTTGCAATGTGAATTCTTGATTATTTTTTACTAGTAGGGCCCCTTAGTTACATTTTTATCTACCAATGTCTATTTCTGATATCAGGAATTACATGTTCACTTGTACAAAAGTTAATTCTTGATTTCAATGATGTCATCACTCACAGGGATTATTGATATCTGCAACACAATATTCACTTGTTATCTTAATATTCTATAGAAAATACTCTATTCAATAAATATCATTCTGTTCTATATTATTGTACTTATTCTTTGACTGTTTGGTTTAAAGGAGGGAGGATTGTATTGGGAGAACTGAAGTGTCAGGTGTGACTGTGGCAATGGCAAATGGTTTACATAGCTCACGGCTTCACGGGTCAGGTAGAGGGCCCCTTAGCAGAATTTAGCTTAGGGCCCCAGGGAGGTCAGGATCGGCACTGGATAGATAGATAGATAGATAGATAGATAGATAGATAGATAGATAGATAGATAGATAGATAGATAGATAGATAGATAGATAGATAGATAGATTAGTTAGAAAGAAAGTTAGTTTGAAAGAAAGAAAGATTAGTTAGTTTGAAAGAAAGAAAGATTAGTTAGAAAGAAAGAAAGAAAGATTAGTTAGAAAGAAAGAAAGATTAGTTAGTTAGAAAGAAAGATTAGTTTGAAAAAAGAAAGGAAGAAAGATTAGTTAGAAAGAAAGATTAGTTAGCAAGAAAGAAAGATTAGTTAGAAAGAAAGATTAGTTAGAAAAAAAGAAAGAAAGAAAGATTAGTTAGAAAGAAAGATTAGTTAGAAAAAAGAAAGTTAGTTAGTTAGAAAGAAAGATTAGTTAGAAAGAAAATTAGTTTGAAAGAAAGAAAGATTATTTAGAAAGAAAGAAAGATTAGTTAGAAAGAAAGAAAGATTAGTTAGAAAGAAAGATTAGATAGATAGAAAAAAAGAAAGATTAGTTAGAAAGAAAGAAAGTTAGTTTGAAAGAAAGAAAGAATAGTTAGTTAGAAAAAAAGAGATAGATTAGTTAGAAAGATATGATAGATATGATAGATAGATAGATAGATGGAGTTAAAGCTCTAGGAGGAGATAGAGTTGTACATTTTAGAGTAAGAAGAAGCGGTATATTAATAAGTTTAAATAGGATTTCAGTATGTTGGCTCTATCATTTGAACATGAACAACAAATGCAAACAATGTAACAAATAGTGGCAACTGTCTTGTGCAATATAAATACTAACAGTGCAATAAAATATAATGAGTGTAAATGAATAAACAGTGCAAATAATGTTATACAAATTGAGGAAAATATACTGAGTGAAAATGGTGCAAATAATCTTCACAAACTAAATGCAGATATAGAGAATTTCAATGAATGCAAATTAACAAATGGTTCAAATCTTCTAAATAACAAATAGAGGGAAATATACTCAGTGCAAATGAACAAATAGTGCAAAAAATCTTCAAAAACTAAATACAAATAGAGAAATATACAGTGCAGTTGAACAAATAGTTCAAGTAATCTTCTCAAACTATGTATTTACATAATATAAAAACCAATCTGGATTGTGTAACGACAGTCCTGAGGTGATCCCATGCTCCTATGCCACTGTCAAGTGTTTGGTTTGACTGTGCATTTTCCCACACTTGAAAGAGATAGGTTCTCACTATTTGAAGTTTTAAACTGGATTCCACTCAATGATTAGGCCTTGTGAATTATTTCCATCCATTTATTATAGAATTCATGTAGTGAGAACCTATCTCTTTCAAGTGTGGGAAAACACAGTCAAACAAACGCTTGACAGTAAAAAAATGGCTGTCACTTCAGAGTTCTTTGGTGAGTACCCGATCCCGCACAGTGATCAAAACAGACATCAAGCTCTAATACTCGAGCCAGCGCTGCTGTCTGCCGTAGCGTCAGCTCCCAATGCACACTAACAATAGCAACGGTGTGTTGTCTTACCCCGGATTTCCACCAACTGCAGAACGGCTGCAGATCGGCTCCGCTGCGTGTCGGATCCGTGCTCCGGCATCCTTCGATACCTACCAGATACGGATTTGTTGCGGAACGGCTGCGGCCATGACTGACAGCTGAAGTCACGAGGACACACGATATCTCGCGAATTTATGTTTGGTCGCGCGATATAACAGGATGTAGTTTCTATAAACAGAACCACAAAACCAGCAACAGTTTGTTTCCATCCAGAGGAGTACAGGGGAAACAACTATGTGCTGACCTGCTGATCTCCCTTTTTTGTGGAGATTATTGTGATTCTAGTACAATATTTATAATTAAATATAATCAACTTATAAAATGCTAAATGTTTATTTGGGTTCCTTTTTGAATGTATTGGGAAAGTAGTAGGCTGTGTAAATAAAGTTAACTATTGTTCTTGTTGGAAAAGGGAAAACTATATTTTTATTTTGGAAATTACCGGATGTTTTATTTAGTTTCTGTGCTCGACTTCCTGCGGCGGTCTCTGGCATCCGGCAAAAATAGAAACTCTGCGTATCTTCTCCGGAGGGCTGCGGTCGCCGGAGCTGGGACGGAGTCGGAACGCAGCCGTTCTGCAGTCAGTGAAAATGCACACATTGACTTTAATAGAAACCTATTGACTCCGCCGCCGTTCCTGAGCGGATCCGCAGCTGTTCCGCAGTTGGTAGAAATTGGGGGTTATCCGGCCTGGGCACGCGCATCTGATTGCGGATTAGCTTCACCTGGTACTAATGAGGGAATGCGGGGTGACAGGAGGTTTGCCGCAACACCTCCCACTCGATCTTTCAAAGTCCTCTTCTGAAGATCGCAAAGCTTGGCAACCGTGCCGTTTGTAGCCTTTACTTTTTCTCCATCTGCTCTTCAACCGGGAGAAGAACAACAATGTGTCTAACGTCTCTGTGCAACACAGTACCTTGACAGACCCTCTTCCTTTCACAAGATGCAGATTCTTTGACCGTTGACTTCTGGACATGGACACAATGGCTTGGAGAAACTCGGAACATTTACGTCCCTTACGATGCCCCTTGGATCGGAGTTTACACTGATGACTCTTCCGAGCTTAAACTGCCTTTCACAGATTCACACCTGATAAGACAATGACCTGCATAATGACCCGCATAATGAGCTGCATAATGAGCCTTTCTCACAGGTGTGTCACTGAGCCACAAGAAAAAATGCATGGACAAAAATAATATATATATATATATACTACAAAATCGGTTCACAGTTGGAAACATCTCGAAAAAAATCTGAATTTTTCCACTTGTATTTTTGCTTGCAAATTGTATAATATCCAAGGTAAACATTTCTAGTAATTGTGTAGTTAATTCACATACTGTATTTTTAGAAAGTTTTGGATATGTATCCTCTCCCCAAATTTGTCACTAATAAAACACAATAAAAATAATTTAAAGAGAAGGCTTATATTGAGCTTTTAAGATATTGTTTACATCTACCTTAATATATTCTTTGCTATTTTATTAAAAAGGTTACAATTACAACAACAATTAAAATTGTAACAATATTTCAAGTGTAATCTTTCTTTGTAAAAACTAAAGTATACATTTTATCATACGTATTTCAAGGATGCATTCATTTGAATAAAGCCTACATTGGAACAAACACTATAATAACTATAAAAACAAAAGCTTATTTGATGTGGCAGTAGTAGTCTATTTTACAGTAAAAAGTTTATAACAAAAACTAGTCAACGAAATGTTGTCTTTCATATTTCGTCTGTAACATAGGCATATCGTTGCGATCTCATGAAAGTGCGTATCTATAGCACAAATTTAATTTCTCGTACCAAAGATAGTTTTTGTGTGCATATGCAGTTTACGCGTGCATATGATACGCACTTTATGGCGTGTAATACACACGCACTCCACACACCTAATCCTACCCAAGGGGTTTACAGTGCGTATCATTTGCACACAAAAACTATTTTTGGCGTAGGATGGTACGAGAAATTAAATTCGTGCTATAGATACTCGCTGCTCGCATCAAGTTCAAGGCTTTGACGCTTGCTTACAGATTGACCACAGGTTCAGCTCCCTCCTACTTCCACTCACTACTACAAGTCTACATCCCTACCAGAAGCCTACGATCGGTCAATGAGCGACGGCTCGTGGTACCATCACAGCGGGGCACAAAATCACTCTCCAGAACATTCTCATTCACGGTTCCATGCTGGTGGAATGATCTCCCCACCCTCATCCGGAATGCAGAATCCCTGACAACATTCAAAAGACAACTGAAAACTCATCTCTTCCGGGAGCACTTAACTTAAAAAAAAAAAAAAAAAAAAAAAAAAAAAAAAAATCCTTTCCTCTAAATCCTCGCTTGCCTGCCTTATGCTACTCCGAGCTATGGCTGAACTTTGTATTTTGAGCACTTCTTGCGTTGCTTTTGCCTCTTCACGATGACTCGCTTGGTTTAGTCCTCAGTTGTAAGTCGCTTTGGATAAAAGCGTCTGCTAAATGACTAAATGTAAATGTAAATGTAAATGTAGATACGCACTTTCATGAGATCGTGTTTTTTTATGATATATTAGGGCATAGCCTATAAATGTTAATTTGCAGTTTAAGTGGTAACACTTTACAATACGGGTGCACTAATAAGCATTAATTCATGCTTAACTAATGCACAAATAATACTGAATTAATGTGTAACTAATGATTATCTAAGCTATTCATTAATGATTACCACATTAGGAACTAATTAAGAGTCTGTATGGTTAATGTATTAGTTCATACATGAATTGTTATTAATTAAATATTTAATTGTGAATTAATTCCCTAATAACTCATTTTTTTAACTAATAGTGTTAATTAATATGTTAATTACCAGAATGAGCCAAAGCCTTGTATTTCAACTTCCAGATAATACAGGTACACTAATATGCATTAATACATGATTAATTACTTCATTGTTAGTGCAAATTCATGTGTAAATTACTACAATTACTAAATGACTAGTTAATAATGATGTGCCTCAACAAGTAAAGTCATAACATAATGATACCTTTGCAAATCATTAGCTAATGATTAATTAAAGCAGACAACTGGAAGTTGAAGTGCATAGCTTTAACTAATTGTGGTAATTAACACATTAATTTACACTATTAGTTAATAAAATATGTTATTAAGGAATTAATACACAATGACACATTGAATTAATAGCAATTCATGTATTACTTAATCTATTAATCATATCGACTCTTTATTAGTTGCTGATGCAGTAATAATTAATTAATGGTTTAGTTCTTTATGAGTCATACATTAACTCATGATTATCTGTGCATTAGTTAAACATGAATTAATGCATATTAGTGCACCCGTATTGTAAAGTGTTACCGTTTAAGTTGCTTATACAAAGAAATTTTATTTCAACATATTTCAGTCGATTTTTACTCATGTCAGTATAGCAATATGGTTGGTAAAAGCTGTTCATTCATTCGCACACAGAAAGCGATTCATATTTAAACAGTCTTTTTGCGGTTTACATAGGCTATTCCATATCGCGATTACAACAAAGCACTTAATAATAAAAAACTTACTACATCAGCTTGATCCGTTGCTCCTCGAAATGAATTTAAACCAGCACTTCTGATGCATCCCAGGATTATTCCTCACAGCCTCGCAAGACGACGTAAAGTACTGTAATCTGATTAAACTTGTTGTGTTTTATCGAGTTGATGTGGGGGCGTTGACACGTTTGCTTGTATTGCCTCAGATCATTTGCATTTGAATAGCGCGCGCTCTCTGTGGGCGTGATCAAATTAAAAGATAATGAGCTATAATGAGCTGATATGAGAACGACTAACGTCTCTCTCTTTTCATATAGATTACATAAACAGAGAATATTTGTTTTTGTTATGAATTAGACCATTTAAAAGTACACACTTAAATGATTATAAAGATATATAGCTCATGCCTGGATGAATAGTATTTCTTAAGAGTTTTGTTTAAGTTTAGAAGACGTGCTCCAAAAAAAAAGTTCACGGAGACGGAGAGGCAGAAAGCACACCCTGTTTATTTTCTTAATTTTATAAAAACACAATGTTTTGTTTCGATTGTAAGTGGACACATAAAAAAGAAGGCATTCAACAGTTTATTTTTTCATATTTCTTAAGTCTGTATGACCAAAAATCATGGAGTATTTTAAGTCTATTTTGCTGCTATGTGAAAAAAAAATCGAGGGTTAAACCCCAGAGGGTTAAATATCTTGTAGTCCCCTGTCTGTGTGGCTCGACCAAGCAGTAGTGTGTTTGGCGTGACATATTGTATGCAGCCCTCTCGGCTCTGAACTCTTGCATCAATGGGACGTTCGTTTGCAAGATTGGCTGCTAGTTGAAGTGCTGTTAAGAACTCACTGAAAGTGAGGTCTGACCCTTTTCCAAGACTCTGGAGAGCTCTCTTTGTAATACGCACTGCAGCATCCGCAGCTCCATTTCGATGTGGTGAATCGGCTGGATGCACTTTCCAGACAAACTGTGTTCCATTCTTAACTGCATACTCCTCCAAGGTTGCTTTATCTTGACTTTCCAGGAAACCATACAGATCCTTCAGTACAGGTTTTGCACCAATGAAATTGGATCCTGGGTCTGACCAGACCTTTCGGGGATGGCCTCTGAGTGCAGTAAACCTCTGGTATGCCAATAGGAAGCTCTCTGTAGATAGAGTGTTAGCCAGCTCTGCATGAATAGCTCTACTTGCCATACAGCAGAAGACAGTTCCCCAAGCTTTCATTGACGCTCTTCTCTTGACATCGTCCTTTACTTGGTAAGGTCAGATCGATGGCAGTGAACTCAAATGGTGCAGCAGGTCTCGTTCTCTCTTCAGGTAGTTTACCCATTACTTGTTGACATGCTCTAGCTTTTGCTTTTTTGCAGGAGACCCAGCCTTTAGCCCGCTAACATTTCACGCGTGGCCTCGGCCGTCTAATATTACACCCTTTCACTGAAAGGACACGAGTTATATTTGACATTGCAGTCCTAAATTAGTACTGATAGTTGTAGTATCACTGCTAATTTACAGCTCATTTGTTATAATGGCGAACATATCGGATGCGTGTCTAACTTTACCTCTGAGTGCAGGTGAGGACACTTTCGAGCTATTCTCGGTGAATCTGGAGCTGGAATCCGTGGAGAAACAGATCCGTGGTCTGCTGGAAAAGCAAGCCGAGCTGTTGGATCGGCGATCAGCACTTGAAGCAGCACGCGCCGATGCTCACAAGTTAGTGGTTAGTAACTCTTTAACTCCGAGTTCGTCTACTCCGTGTGTTTCTCTGTCCAGAAGGACGCGATCATCTCGGGCTTCATTTACTCCGGCACCGACACAACACAATGGACCATGGATCACGCAGCGGAAAACGCGAGCCAGGACCAGAGCTACTCCTCCGCCCCTCCCGGTCTTCGAGATCTCCACTCGGAACCGCTTCTCCCCTCTTCGCGAGTCGAAACGCGACGACGCCGTGATCATCGGCACGTCCATGGTCCGCCATGTCCGTGCTACCTCAGGTAAAGGTAAGGTGCGCTCTCACTGCTTTCCTGGTGCTCGTGTTCTTGATATCGCTGCACAGGTTCCCGAAATCCTGACCGGGGACGAGCGCGTCGGAGCTGTGGTGCTGCATGCGGGAGGGATCGACGTCAGGCTGCGGCAGACGGAGGTTCTGAAGAAGGACTACAGGAGCCTGATCGAGGCGGTACGCAACACAGCGCCTGAGGCAACGATCATCGTGTCTGGACCGCTTCCCACGTACCGACTAGGACAAGAAAGGTTCAGTAGACTATTTGCACTAAATGAATGGTTAATGTCACTGTGTAATGAACAGAAACTGCTCTTTGTAAATAATTGGAATCTGTTTTGGGAGCGACCCAGGCTGTACCGTGCTGATGGCCTGCACCCCAGCAGAGCCGGAGCGGCTGTTCTGTCGGATAATATCTCCAAGACGTTACACACCAGATGACTAATAAGTCAAAATCCAAATCACAGTCTTTGCTGTCCAAACTTAACTGATATACGTAGTGAAGAACATTATATAGAAACTGTGTCTATTCCTCGTTTAGTGAAGCCAAACAATAAATCTAGTGCAGGATCTAGGAAAAATCTTATTGTAATTAAACCAGAAAATCTAAATATCAGTGAACAAAAAGAATTTCTAAAGCTAGGTCTTCTAAACATTAGATCGCTCACACCTAAAGCGGTTATTGTAAATGAAATGGTCACAGATAATAATTTCGATATACTTTGCCTTACTGAAACCTGGCTTAAACCAAATGAGTATTTCGGTCTAAATGAGTCTACTCCGCCAAGATACTGTTATAAGCATGAGCCCCGTCTGACTGGTCGTGGCGGCGGTGTTGCAACAATCTATAAAGATATTCTTAATATTTCTCAGAAAACAGGTCACAGATTTAATTCGTTTGAAGTACTTATGCTAAATGTTACGCTCTTAGATGTAAGAAAGAAATCCATATTATCTCTAGCCTTGGCTACTGTATATAGACCTCCAGGGCCATATGCTGAATTTCTAAAAGAGTTTGCAGACTTTCTCTCGGATCTATTGGTCAATGTCGATAAAGCAATAATTGTTGGAGATTTTAACATACACGTAGACAACAAAAATGATGCGTTAGGGGCTGCGTTTACAGATTTATTAAACTCCTTTGGGGTCAAGCAAAACGTCCGTGGTCCCACTCATCGTCTAAATCATACACTAGATTTAATTATATCATATGGAACCAATCCAACTGATATAGATATTATACCGCAAAGTGATGATGTCACTGATCATTACATGGTAACGTGCATAATACGTACTGCTGAAATATGTCATGTTGCGCCACGTTATAGACCAGGCAGAACAATCCTTCCAACCACTATAGGTAGTTTCTCAAATAGCTTACCTGATCTATCTCAGCTGCTCAGTGAACCCAAACAAACAGATGAACTAGAGGAAATGACTAGCAGTTTGAGCACCATTTTCTCTAGTACATTAGATATTGTTGCACCAATTAGATTAAAAAAGGTTAGGGAGAAAACTAAAGCACCATGGTACAACAGTGTTACGCATGATATCAAGAGAGAAACTCGTAACCTAGAGCGTAAATGGAAACAAACTAATTTAGAGGTCTTTAGAATCGCGTGGAAAGACAGTATGTCACGTTATAAAAAGGCTCTAAAAACAGCCAGGGCTGAGCACCTCCGCAAACTAATAGAAAATAACCAAAATAATCCAAGGTTCTTATTTAACACCGTGGCTAGACTAACAAATAAACAGACATCACCAGAGAAAAATATACCGTTACAGTTTAGTAGTAATGATTTTATGAATTATTTCAATGAGAAAATAGAAAGCATTCGAAACACAATTATAAATGTACAATCCTCTATGGTCTCTTATGATTCAGCCTCAATTATCGTCCCTCAAGAACAACTACACCGCTTTGCAACGATAGGACAGGAAGAGCTAAATAAACTTATTATTGCATCTAAACCAACAACATGCTCATTAGATCCAATACCCACTAAACTACTGAAAGAAGTGTTACCTGTAGTGGAAGAGCCTCTTCTCAATATTATTAACTCGTCTTTATTCTTAGGTCATGTTCCAAGAATATTCAAGTTGGCAGTAATAAAACCGCTCATTAAGAAACCGCAACTAGATCCAAATAACCTAGCAAATTACAGACCCATTTCAAATCTTCCATTTATGTCCAAAATACTAGAAAAAGTTGTATCCGCTCAACTGTGCTCTTTTTTGCAAGAAAATGATATCTATGAAAAATTCCAGTCAGGATTCAGACCGCATCATAGTACAGAAACTGCGCTAGTTAAAATTACAAATGATCTACTCTTAGCTTCGGATCAAGGCTGTATCTCAATACTAGTCCTACTTGATCTTAGCGCCGCGTTCGACACTATAGATCATAAAATACTCTTGGATCGACTACAAAACTACACTGGTGTTCAGGGACAGGCATTAAGCTGGTTTAGATCGTACTTATCTGACCGTTATCATTTTGTCTCTTTACACGGGGGAAAATCAAAGTTGACGTCAGTAGACTACGGAGTACCGCAAGGATCGGTGCTAGGCCCTCTGCTATTCTCAATATATATGCTGCCACTTGGTAATATTATAAGAAAACATGGAATTAATTTCCACTGTTATGCTGACGACACTCAATTATATATTTCATCACGACCAGATGAAAACATTACCTCATCTAAATTGACAGAATGTCTCAAAGATATAAAATGCTGGATGACGCGAAATTTCCTGCTATTAAATTCAGATAAAACGGAGGTATTACTTATTGGTCCAAAAAACTACACACAAAACCTCTTACAATACGACTTTAATATAGAAGGATGCCCTGTTACTTTTTCCACTACAGTAAAAGACCTGGGTGTTATACTAGACCGCAACTTGTCTTTCGAAAATCATATTTCATCTGTTACAAGAACAGCCTTTTTCCACCTTAGAAACATTGCTAAATTACGTAACATGCTATCTGTTTCTGATGCAGAAAAGTTAGTTCATGCATTCATGACCTCGAGACTAGATTACTGTAATGCTTTATTAGCTGGTTGTCCTGCATCCTCAATAAACAAGCTACAGTTAGTGCAAAATGCAGCCGCTAGAGTTCTTACTAGATCAAGAAAATATGATCATATAACACCGATTCTATCATCTCTGCACTGGTTACCTATTAAGTTCCGTATCAATTACAAAGTACTACTACTGACCTATAAAGCCCTTAATGGTTTAGCTCCTATGTACTTAACGGACCTTCTTTCGCCCTACAATCCACCGCGTTCTCTAAGATCACTAAATTCAAGGCTTCTGGTCATTCCTAGGATATCGAAGTCCACGAAAGGAGGGAGGGCATTCTCGCATTTAGCTCCAAAACTCTGGAATAGCCTTCCCGATATGGTCCGATGCTCTGACTCGCTGACACAGTTTAAAACTAGACTAAAGACGTGTCTCTTTAGTCAAGCATTCACATAATGCTTACCTTTTAGTCCTCTGCTATGCCATACGGAACCGTTTGCCACTGAAACTGCTTAACGCACCAGTGGGGCTCGACAGCCTTATAGACAAACGGGTCGGTCCGTATGGTTGCGGTTGGGTTGCGGAGAGTTTGTGTTGCGGAGAGTTGTGAGATTATGGTTTTCTAACACCTACTCCCGTGTAATGGAAATCATTATGAACATCAGCTATGCTAATTTTTTTCCCATCTGCCTTTCTGCTGTTATCTCGGGACGCTTGTCCCGAGAAAAATGGCGTTCGTAGGCTCCAGTTTGGTATCCTGCCTCTCACGGGGATTTCGGATGCCTCAACGCCTGTGATGAGAAGACCAACGCCTGTGAAGAGACGACTCAACGCCTGCGAAGAGACGACTCAACGCCGGCGATATGTTATCCCCTAAATATTACATGATTAACTAAATGTATTTTTTCCAGGTACTTTCTGATATGCACTTACTGTAAAGCTATGATTGTTAGCCAGAGGAGAACTGGCCCCTGACTAGCCTGGGTTCTCCCAAGGTTTTTTTCTCCATCCAATCTGATGGAGTTTTGGTTCCTTGCCACTGTCGCCTTGCTTTTGGCTTGCTTAGTTGGGGATATTTAATATTCAACAATATTATTGAACTGTGTTGTACTACTTTCATGTTATCACTGTGAAGCTGCTTTGATGCAATCTGTATTGTGAAAAGCGCTATATAAATAAATGTGACTTGACTTGACTTGACGCATCGGTCAACGACTCTTTGAGCAACTCTTCTTCCTCTCAAAACCCATGCTTTCCTTCTCATCCTCAGCAAGGTGCCCGCCACTCAGTGTTAATTTTGTCAGCAAATTTTGATTTAGTTTTAGTCTTAGTCTTTTGACTAAAATGGCATTTAGTTTTAGTCATATTTTAGTCATCTGAATTGTTTTAGTTTTAGTCTAGTTTTAGTCGACGAAATACAATAACATTTTAGTCGACTAAATCTACAGTAGATTTAGTCGACTAAAATATAATGGGTTTAGTTCAATTGTAATGCGTTAATTTAGAATTTCTCTAAAATTTCCAAACCCATTTACTCCCGGAGAAAACATCTATTAACCTATTAATATGAATGATTTTTAAGTTTGAACATGCAATACAGATACAGATTTAACTGCTGTTACTTAAAAAATATCTTAAAATTAAATAAAACCACTTTTCCTAAAGTACAACACAGTCTTCTTTACAATGAATGATATATGTATTCCTTATAACTACTTGCATACATCATTCTTTATTCTTTCAAGCAGACATATTTATTTGTATGAATTCAATATAATTAATCCTTATTAAAGCTATTAACAAACAGTGAATGCTTTTCTCTTTTTCTTTTGTTGCTTGATCAAAATTAAGGACACGGACCGCATTATGTTTATTGCCACTGTCACTTTAAGACGTCGGATCATGTCCAATGACATGCGGATACAATTGCACTGATGCACATCCGATACACTCACAGTTTAAGACATAACCAGCATAGTTTACATGAATACTCTCTAAAACGGACATTTAGACAGACTGTTGTGTGTATTTGTCCATTCAGACACGAAAGAGAGCTCAATTCAGTAGCCTACTCGCGCGCTGTAGGTGTATTGTGCATGACTGCACGCTTCGGGTTAGGTGTGTGCGCACAGAAAACCGCACCGAATAGAACTCTTTTTTGCATCGTCACTCTTATTCAGATCTATATGTCTGCTCTACTCATTCTCCCAGACGTTCACATTTTTTAACGTTTTATGACCGCGGGGTAGATCACGTTACAGTAGCCTACAAATGTGCGCATCTATCACACACGCTCAGGACATCAGTTCTGACGGATCCTTTCCCAAATCGTCACTATCTAACATTTTCGTCTAGTTTTTATTCGTTGACGAAAATGTCATTAGATTTTCGTCATAGTCTTTGTCATTCAAAACTAGGTTTTATTTAGTTATCGTCTCGTTTTCGTCTGTGAAAAAATGTCGTTGACGAATAATTTTCGTCGTTATTTTCGTCAACGAAATTAACACTGCCGCCACTCCATCATGTCCCTCATCATGAGCTTCACAAGCCAACAAGGTTGCAATCCAGGCATCAAATGGCAAGAGGGGAACAGTTTTGAGGTCCTCATGAAAGACTTGAACTCTGCCACCACACACCAAAAGTCCAGTTGCCATGTCTCTGTAGACAACCAGTCGATCTATTGTGGTGTTTGAGAAGATCACACCCTCTTGAACAAGAAATGACACTCGCTGAAGAAAGAAAGGCAGAAATGGTGAAAAATGGCTTAACATATGTGAATGGAGATAAGCACTGTGAGGAACCACACTGGCATGCTAAATATCCATGGATAGAGGATCCAGTTTCCTTGCCAAACAACAGAAGGGCTGTTGAAGCAACATTACTCAGGACAGAAAAACAGCTGGCAAAGGAACCAAAATGGAAAGTTACCTACGCAGCGCAAGTGCATGAGACATGCATCTACTCTTTCTTGGAGAGTGATAATACCAGCTGATGATACCGCCTCCCACTTTAGTTTGGCCATTATCTTGACTTGAAGGAACTTCTTTGCAGCTCTCCAGACCAATGCCACCATCTTGATCAGCCGTGTTAGATTGCTGAATCTCTTCACATCAATCAACTTTTGAACTGTTGTTCCACCAGGTGGTCTACTTGGCTCCATCTGGGTTGAACTCAGGTTTTCTTCCGGCTCTTGTTTCTTCAGCTGAGCTCTGGTAAGTGCAGCGACAAACACTTTCTTTTGGATCTTGGCAATGTTTTCTCTGGCTGCAGCAGCAACATCTTTAGCGGATTTAATTGGCCACTCATTTACTGGTAGACAGGAACTTTGGACCTGACTGCCACTCAGAGTCTTCATCCAAATCTTTAGGGCCAGCCCCTCTCGTAATGATGTCTGCAATATTCATCGGCCCTGGAACCCACCACCAATCCTGAACGTCAGTGCTGCTTTGAATTTCTCCAATTCGGTTTGCAAAGAAGGTTTGGTAACCATAACTTTCACGCTGTACTGCTCCCAAGATGGTCTGGCTGTCAACAAGATGGTACCACTTCTCAATTTGGATCCTGCAATGCCTTTGAAAGTATTTTTTTAACCGGGCAGCAAAAACAGCTCCGCACACCTCCGCTTTTACGGCATCACCTTTATGGACGAGGGGGGTCAGTTTGGCTTTGGATTCGACGAGCCTCACAGTAATGCCTTGACTGCAGCTCCAACGCAGATACAACACTGCTCCATATGCATGTTCACTGCCATCAGAGAAGGTGACGCCAAAGGGTTCAGAGGCGGCATCTGGGGGTGTCAGGTGTCTGACAAATTTTACTTGTCCCAGCTCAGCATACTCTTCCAGAAGCTTGATTGCATCCTCCCGGAGCCCTTCCGACAAAGGTGCATCCCAGGTATTCTCGGTTAGGCCATAGTTAACTTTTGCCACTTGAAAGGCTCTTCGCACCAGAAATACACATTTTTGCTTTGCAGGAGTCACCAATTCTAGTGGATCATACAGCCCTGAGACTTGACTTAGAAGTTCTCTTCTGGTGAGTGGATTTGGCGCTTGTGATCTCACTTGCTCCTTTGACAAATCTTGGCCAAGTCTCATCTTTTTCTTCTTCTTGGAGAAGTTTACAGCAATCATGGCATGGAGCTTGTCATCTTGTACCGTGTATCCCAGGCCAAGGGCTTTATTGTCATCTTCTGTCAGCTGATTTGGTAAGATCAAAGTCTGTGGCTCAGTCTCTTTGTCTCTGGACTAACACTTTGATCGGAGTATACCCAGGGCTTTCTGTGTAATCTGCCAACTTTTAGGATCTGCTCGACATTAGACTTGATGACTTTCAGTTGATCCATGCTGTTGTGGGAAGTCAGGATGTCGTCGACATAAGCATCTTCTTGCAGCACATGTCACTCTTCCTTGAGGTGACTTAATATGGGTAAGTTTGCGGTCTCTCGCATGGCCAGTTGAGCAATGCAGCCTGTTGGTTTGTCTCCAATATTTACCCTTGTTATGGCATATTCCTCAATTTTATCTCCTCCAGAATCACGCCAGAGGAATCTGTGAAGATGGACTTCTCGGTCTTCCAGCCAAACGAAGTTATACATTTTCCGTATGTTGCCCAAGGCAGCGAAAACTCCAGCTCGGAACCTCAACAGGACAGCACGAATGGGGTTGAGCACGTCGGGACCTTTGAACAGCAGGTCATTCAAGCTCAAGCCTCTAAACTTTTGGCTGCTGTTCCAGACGAGCCTCACTGGGGTTGTGACCGAGTGAGGATTTGGAGCGATTAGGTGACTGATGTACCACACTGGCCCAGTCCAGCTCTTAATCACCTCATTTGACAACTTTACTGCAGCTTTGCGATGGACCATCTCATGCACTTGCGCTGCGTAGGCAACTTTCCATTTTGGTTCCTTTGCCAGCTGTTTTTCTGTCCTGAGTAATGTTGCTTCAACAGCCCTTCTGTTGTTTGGCAAGGAAACTGGATCCTCTATCCATGGATATTTAGCATGCCAGTGTGGTTCCTCACAGTGCTCATCTCCATTCACATATGTTAAGCCATTTCACCATTTCTGCCTTTCTTTCTTCAGCGAGTGTCATTTCTTTGCCCACTGGCTGGCAATTCCCGCAGCAACAACCACCACACTTGGGCTCACAAGTGGCCCCAATGCTGTCCCATTTCCATCATTCCAGGAAGTCCCGCTTGAGAACTGCAGTGCTAGATTGAGCGGCAGGATACACGGGAGACTGATGAGTAGATGGACTTTTACAGGTGAATTCTTCGTACTTAACTGCTGCAGTCCTCATTGAGCGTGCAAAATGAGTTTTTTGACATATGTGCAGTTACAGCAAGCTCTTCAAAAATGTCAGGGAGACTGCCTCCAATAGTTTTCCCCAGTGGGCTCTCCCAGAGGACAACGTCTACAACTGCACGAATCTTCTGGGGCACCAGCTGTCCTTCCTTATGGCTTATAAGGAGTTGAATTTCTTTGGGTCTTACCAGTTCATGCAGTGGAACGTCAGGGAATATTCTTTGCAGCTTCTTGACTGTCACATGCCGATGGATCTCTGCAATACTGTCGAGTCCATAACACACTAACTGGTGTGACTTAAGAGTGCCTCGGGGGGTGTTAACTCTGATCTTCAGCAGGTACCGCTTGGTTTCAACTGATACCTTCATCCTGCCGACTCCATGGACCACCAGAGTGACGTCTTCCCTTCGAAGGTTTAATTCCTTTGCAGCTTTATGAGTGATATAGTTCGTATCTGAGTCCAGGTCAATCAAGGTTCCAACCTTTTGTCCAGCATTGGCCGTTACCTGTTGTAGCATCATGATAACAGGAAATTCTTGCAAACCACTTTCTGCTAGTAACCCCTGCTCACTTGCCCCGGAGTTGAAGGTCCTAGATGCTGAATTGCAGAATGCATCTCGACACTGCTGAGCCAACTCAGGTAACAGCTTGGAGAGGAACTCCTCCTGAGACTCTGTGCACTTTCCACCTCCCACTGAACCAGGTTTTGTTCTTCTCTGGGGTGTACTTTTGATTTCAGCATATGGACACAGGTAATAATGGTGCTCGGGGGTTTGTTCGTCTTTGCATTCCACATTTCTGCACAAGTAAGGGGTTTTGCAGTATGCGCCTCCATCGTGGATTTCCAGACATCTCTTGCATGCTCTGAGCCTCCTCACCACATTCTCCCTCTCTGAAGGTTTCAGGGTCCTAAATTTCTTGCAGAAATTCAGCTTCTTCTTGTGTTTGCTGTCTCCACAGACAATACAGCCTGCTGGGTCACTTCTCAATTTGGTGGCTCTTGTTCTGGCAGGCCTTAGGTCAGACCTGGTCTCCTTCCTGCTGGGCTCATCTTCTCTTAACTGCTCCAGTTGCTCATATATTGCCTCCTGGTTTTTAAGGAATTCGAGGAGCTTGTCGAAACGAGTTTGTGGTGCAACAGCATTTTTATAATCAGCAATATAAACCAGCCATTCCTTCTTCAGTGACTCTGGGAGTTTGCTCTCAGTTGATTTTGTCACCAAGGGATTCTTCATGGCGCCGATGTCCCCAAGCCCACCTAGGTCGTACAGGGCTTTTTCAATTGTTTGAATCAGCTCCACTATTTTCCTGGCTTGGTGATCTCTTACTCGCGGCATTGCTTGCAACTCTTCCACAATTTCAAAGGCAATAGCAGCTCTATTCCCAAAGCGATTCTCCAGGACATGGAATATTTCTTCTTCTGTATTATAAACTGTAAGTAGAAACTCTCTGGCCACTTTATCATCGAGACTGTCTAGCAGCTGAAATTTCTTCACCTCTTTTGATCCAGTTGGTTCACCTTGCTTCTGCAGAGCTTCGCACTCCTTCCTCCAGCGATGAAAATCACGTTTACTTCCAGCAAACTTGGGAAGGGAAGTAGGCTTCAACTTGATAGCTGGCCTTGGAGAACTATGGGCTGTAACAGCTCTCTCAGAATCCTGCTTGATTTTTGCCTGCATAAATTCTGCCTTTCTGGAAACCAGCTTTGGGAGACAAACCTCAAGCTCCCTCAGACGGCTTTTAAAGTCTTTTTGCTCAGCAAAAGGTGCCCAACGATTCCACCGGACATGCGCTTCTCTTGCAGCTTTAACCAATCCTCCCATGTGGCTCAGCATGAAGTCATATGCTTCCAGGTTCGCACAAGGTTGAACAGAAAAGACCTGGTCACACTCCGCCTCTGCCACTTGAACAGCCAGGGACATTTGGGGGTCCCCAAAACTTGCCCAGAGATCACATTCTCTTGCAGTCTTCTCTAGGTCAGCCTTTTGTTGCAAAATTAATGCTGGCACGTCCTCTGCATCCAGCTCAGCCTCAACCCCTGCGATCAAAGCAGCCTCCACGCCCTTATTTAGTTCCATGACTTTTATGGCTTGTAGTGAAAGATTTTTGAAGCTTTCTTTGAGCTCTTCCTCATACGTGTCCATATGTGTCCTTGAAACGGAATTGGCGAGCCGAGAAAAGAGTCTCTTTGCGCTGGTTCTTTCAGCTTTAAGCTGCTCCAACGACTTGTCTCCGCCATATCCTCTTGTAGGAATAACGGGATAATAATGCACACCTTGGGATGACGCTACGGCAGTTTACCTTTCTTCTTCCAGGCCTCCAGGTGAGTTTCAAGGTCCTCCAATCCTGGCTGCGGTTTTTTACTGAAGCAGTTTCTGTGGGCGACAAGACACAGTGCCACATCACACCGTGCACACTTCCAAATAGTGCGCTTCTTGCAGAGCACGCAGTACCGCCGGCTCTTTGTTGCCGTGTCTGCTGACCTTTGTCTCTCAAATGAGGAACTCCCCTCTTACTCCTCCTCATCATCATCACCTACACAGGCCAATGACTCAGGTAAACACTGTGGCACTCTGGGTGGCACCTCACAGCCTTTTGGGACTCCACACAGTTCTGCAGACAACTCCTCCATGAACTGGCTGTGAGACATGGGCACTGTCTCTATGTCACAGTCACCCACTAGTCACATGTCTTCCTTTGTTCTGTTTTCCCGCCACTCATCTGTTTCTATGGTTACTGCCATTTAGTTCATCATCTGTTCCACCTGTGTCTAGTTAATCATCATCTGTATCACCTGGTTTCTGTTAATCTGTGTTCATCAGTGTTTGTATTTAGTTCCTTTCAGTTCAGCCAGTCTTTGTCCGTTCTCAGTGTTATTTAGTGTGTGTGTTCATCCTGCCTGTCTGTACCCGTTGGAATTATATATTTAGTAAAATTTGTATTGGAGCTTTTTGCCTCTTCGTCTTCTTCAGCCTACACCACACCATGACAGAAGAACGGGCCGTGAACAACGAACAAGATGAGCAAACTCCTCATCCCTGCAGACCCACTGTTCACTCTCTTCCAAGATGGCCGCCCGATTGAGAACTACGTAGAGGAGTTCCTTGAGCTCTCATACAGTCTTAATTTTGATAGCAAATTTTGATTTAGTTTTAGTCATAGTCTTTTGACTAAAATGCCATTTAGTTTTAGTCATATTTTAGTCATCTGAATTGTTTTAGTTTTAGTCTAGTTTTAGTCGACGAAATACAATAAGATTTTAGTCGACTAAATCTATAGTAGATTTCGAATGGGTTGAGTTAAATTGTAATGCATTAATTTAGAGTTTCTCTAAAATTTCCAAACCCATTATATATTCCCCTAGAAAACATATATTAACCTGTTAATATGAATGACATAAAATAATATCTTAAAATTAAATAAAAACACTTCTACTAAAGTAGAACAGTCTTTTTTTTTTCTTCAATGAATGATTATGCAGTCTTTAACTTACATACATCATTCTTTATTCTTTCAAGCAGACATATTTATTTGTATAAATTAAATATAATTAAATCTTATTAAATCTATTAAAGAGCAGTGAATGCTTTTCTCTTTTTATTTTGTTGTTTGATTAATATTAAGTGTACAAGACGGGATTAGGTTTATTACGCACTGTCACTTTAAGACCGAGTGTGCAGATCCAATTGCACTGATGCACATCCGATATTCTCACAACTGTACGTTCTGTAAAGACATAACCAACTGTGTTTATCGTGAATACTCTCCAAAACGGACATTTAGACATGATGTTGTGTGTATTTGTCCATTCAGACGCGAAATAGAGCTCAATTCAGTCCTCGCGCGCTGTATAGCTGTCTATGGGGCTGGACGCTTCGGGTCGAGTGTGAAAAACATACCGAATAAAGCTCTCTTTCGCGTCGTCACTCTTATTCAGATCTTATTCACTCTTATTCTTATTCAGCTCTTCTCTTTATCCCAGACGTTTACATTTTTGAACGATTTATGAGACATGCATCAAACGCATCCCAACTCATATCCCACCGGTAGATCCTACCCTAATGTTCCCTGGCACATTACATTGATTATGTGCTATGGTTGAGTGGTTCTTCTCTCACTGTCGGTGAGGTTGGTGAAGACCCCCACTCAACCACAGTCACCCTCTTCCACTCCAGAGTCTCGTCCCACCGAGACCGCCCGTCCAGAGTCTCGTCCCGCCGAGCCCGAGCCTGTTCACGTCATGTCTATCGAGCCTTAGTTCCTTCACGTCATATCTATCGAGCCTTAGTTCCTTCACGTCATATCTACCGAGCCTGAGCTTCTTCATGTCATGTCTACCGAGCCTGAGTTCCTTCACCTCATGTCTACCGAGCCAGAGCTTCTTCACCTCATGTCTGCCGAGCCTGAGCTTCTTCACGTTAGCCCTGCCGAGCCTGAGCTCCACGTCAGTCCTGTCGAGCTCCATGTCAGTCCTGCCGAGCCTGAGCTCCACGTCAGCCCTGCCGAGCTTGAGCTCCACTTCAGCCCTGCCGAACCTGCGCTTCACGTCAGTCTTGCCGAGCCTGCTTGTCACGTCAGTCCCGCTGAGCCAGAGACTGTTCACGTCAGTCCCGCCGAGCCAGAGACTGTTCACGTCAGTCCCGCCGAGCCAGAGACTGTTCACGTCATGCCCCCCGAGCCAGAGACTGTTCACGCCTGGTCAGCCTCCACTGAACCCTCACCTCCGGCCAAGATGGCCGCCTCGCCGTCTGAACCCTCAAAGCCTGTCCCTGAGCCTGTGCCCATAGCTCTGCCCAATAAATTTTGGGGGGGGGGCTTTCCCCCATGGAAAGGCCACGAAGGACGATCCGCCCGAAGGGTCGTCTCCGCCATGGTCGCCCTAATGGTCGTCTCCGCCATGGCCTCCCGAACAGCCTGCTCCGCCCTGGTCTCCTGAACTGCTGGTACCGTCCTGGAGTCTTCAGTCCCTGTTGACCCTGCTGACCCTCCTGAGGAAGACTCCAGGACTGTTTGCCTCTTCGTCTTCTTCAACCTTCACCACACCGTGACACTCTGATGTCTGACACATCTCTTTGTGCAAAATATAGCTGTTGGCTGCAGCTATGTCAATGAAGCAGTGTCCTGTACCACCTGTTGGACCTTTTGTGCACAGAGTAATACTGCAGGAGCTGGTCAGGAAGGTGTACCCCTCCCATGTATTTGTTGTAGTCTAGCACACAGCAAGGTGCTGTGATGCTTTTTTTTCTGCCACCTCTCAGTTTCCTTGTTGTGCACGTTTCTGGTGACAGTGCCTTGGTGTATGGTAGAGCAAACTGACACTTCTCTTGTGTCCATCCATTTCACAAACAATAGTTCCTGATGTCTGATCAATCGGATTATTTACTAAAAAAAATAACAAAAAGGGAGGTTACTCACTTGTCTTCAAACGGATCGATCCCTTGGCTGTACTCCTCCTCACTGCACCATGTATCTGCCTTGGCCGGTTGCCTCCATAGGCCGTGACAGATCGGCATGATGACCACGTGATGTTTCTTGCAGTGCCATGCCCATGTCAGGACTCGAGTCTAAAGCCAATGCTGTAGTGGTCACATATGCCCCAGGAGCCTCTGAAAATATTTCAGTGGAACCGCTGTCTTACGTTTGAACAATTTCAAGCAGCAATTTCAAACATTTCTCTCGAAATGCATACCAGTAATGTTTTTTTTTTTCTTCTAAGTCACATAAAAAAAAAAGATACTTAAATGTCCTTATTTAACTATGGCCTACCCCTCTCTGTGAAACCAGGCCTAAATAATATGTTTAAAGTTAATTGTCTTAGTCAGATTGTTTGAAATCCTAATTCCATTTTAACTTTTGGATTCCCTTCCACATTCTTTCAAACCTTGGTAATGTAAATTTACCAAGTAAATTTATTGTAAATTGTAGGCCTTTTTATCATGGTCCTTGATTTTCAAACATAACTTTTCACCTCATAAGTATTACGGAAAAATAAGGACATATAAACGCAAATCTTTTTTTTTTAAAACATTGGTTTGATAATGGCATCATATTGGTGGATCAGTTATGTAAATGTAATGGTTTTCTTTTCACTTATAATGGGGTTTTGGCACATTATAAGGTTCCTGTAACACCAGGGGACTATTCAAAAGTTCCCTTTCAAAAGCTACTCTCAATGCTGTGCTTGATTTAAAGCGCTATGGGGAAGAACAACTGCGTTTGAACGGTTGTGAACACATGTGGCAAACATGCCAAAGAATTTGGCTTTAAATGACCTCTGATGATGACGTAATCGGAATGCGCACGTCAGAGGCTATAAAGATATATAAGATATAGATGCGTAACAGGTGCGCTCATCAGGTTCTTTTGTCTCCAGAACCGCATTGTGTACTGTGTTTGTGGTCTACAAACTTTTCTCTCAAACTATACCCGTTTGCTAGGAGTTAGTTTTGCTAGGCAGGAATAAAGCCTTTTTATACTCTCTTTCTCTTGTTGAAAGAGTTGGAAAAAAAGGAGAAGAGTTGTAATTATCAGTATGTAGTTATCTCAGACAATGATCCTCATGATTACTGCATACTGTGTCTGGGGGAACTTCACGCAGTAGCAGCCCACTGCCTCCGAGATCTCCTCTTGTGACGATAGATTGTACAATTAGTTACTTGAGGTAGTCACTTGAACGCCGTTTGAACAAACTAGCACGGCAGGTTCTGCTTTGGGCTCAGGTCAAGTTCCTGTCCCTCAGGGTGATTTACATTCCTGGAAGCACAAATGTAGAAGCAGATCTATTGTCCTACTGTCCTATTGTCCTATTGTACAAGGGTCATACTTCTTGCTAATAACGCCTCGTTGGCCGACCAGAGTCTGGTTCTCAGAAATAATATATCTCCTCGACGGCTCGCCATGGGCAATACCGAACAGGAGAGACCTTCTGTCTCAATCACAAGACCTTCTGTCTTGTGATTGGGACCATGCTGAGTGCTTGGGTTCCTTCCACCAGAAGAATGTATGCCCTTAAGTGGCATGTCTTTGAAAGGGGGTGTGCTACACATCATGCAGACCCAGCCCACTGCCAGTTTGTTTCAGTGCTGGAGTTTTTGCAGGAAAAGTAGTCAGCAGGCACATGTCCTGCTACTCTCAAGAGTTTTTGTGGCCGCCATTGCGGCTTGCCACACTCTGATTGATGGGGTTTCGGTGGGGAGACACCCTTTGATCACCCGCTTCATTCATGGAGCCAGGCAACTGAGGCCTCCTGTCAGAGTCAAAGTTCCTTCATGGGACTTAGCCATGGTCCTTGAGGGGATAGCCAACAACCCATTTGAACCACTAGAGTCAGCGCCGGTCAAGCTTCAGACTCTAAAAATGGTTTTCCTTATGGCTATCTCGTCACTAAAGAGGATAGGGGATTTGCAGGCTCTCTCGGTTTTGTCATCCTGTTTAGACTTTGCCCCTGGACTAGTTAAGGCTATTTTGCACCCTCACCCAGACTATCTCCCAAAAGTTCAATTTTCGACCATACATCCGGTCGTCCTTGAAGCCTTCTGTCCCCCGCCATTCACATTGGCGGAGCAGGTGAAACTCCACTTACTGTATCCAGTTCGTGCTCTTCAGATTTACGTCAACCGCACTAGCCAGTGCCGTAAGTCAGAGGAGCTGTTCATTTGTCATGGGGGCCGTAACCGGGGGTGGCCGCCACAAAGCAGACTATGATGCTATCGCCCAAGCTTCGCCTCTAGGCATTAGAAACAGAAAATACTATATAGCCCCTTTCACACAGAGATTCCGGAAAATACACGGATAATGTGTCCGGGGATTTGTCCCAGGATCGTTTGATTTTGGTTCATTCACACTGCCAGTGATTTTCCGGAATCTGTGAGTGCGTTCACACACATCCCATAAAGATCCCGTAAAGACACGTGATGTCAGGATGTGATGTGTAATGTACGCGTCGAAAACATGTACACTAACGCATCGCGTACCGTTCCACAAAGCTGGTGAACTATCTCAGCTTCAGCGTGGATAGTAAGGAGCTCCCTGGTCTCTGCTTCATTCCAGTTTGCAGACATTTTTTCATTCTTTCTTTGTTGATGATGAACACAAACTTTCTTCTAAGAGCAACAGAGTCACTAGATGGGACGTGTGTCATCACTACGACACACCCCTTACGGCATTGGTCCCGGCTTTTGTTCACACAGGGTGCGTTCCGGGACTGATCCCGGAAATGTTACTAGGTCCCCATCCCGGCATCGATCCCGGCATCAATCCCGGGACGTTTTTGCGTTCAAACAGAAGGCACTCTAGCTATTTCACGGCAATTTCCCGGTATCAACGCGCTGTGTGAAAGGGGCTTATGACAGACAGAAAATACTATATCACAATGAACAATTATAAATCTCCCACTGTCATTCTCAAACAAGGTGTTCCACAGGGATCAGTTCTCGGCCCATTACTATTTATTATTTACATTTTGCCCTTAGAAAAATTATTTGCCACCATGATATTCAATACCACTGTTATGCTGACGATATTCAGATATATACTGCTTGCCGACCGGACTCTATTCACCAGACTACATCACTATCATCGTTTATTAATGAATTAAAGACCTGGCTAAACAGCAATTTTCTCAGTTTGAATCTGATTAAAACAGAAATCTTAATTACTGGTCCACCATCTCTAACAAAAAATATAACTAATACTCCCACACTTGACCTTGAAGCTACATCAATTATTCTATCTGCCACTGTCAAAAACTTGGGTATCACTCTTGACGCTTCACTGCCCTTCGACGCTTATATTAGTCAACTCTGTAAAGCTGCATTTTTTCAACTCGGCTGTATTGCCAAACTCCGTTCCTATGTCAGCCCAAAAGACACTGAATCGCTGGTACATGCGTTTATCATATCTCGCCTCGACTACTGTAATGTTCTTTTTTTCTGGACTACCAGCACACTCTATCTCACGTATGCAATATATTCAAAACTCTGCCGCAAGATTGCTAACTTACACTAAACGATCTGCTCATATCACTCCAATTCTGTTCAACCTCCATTGGCTACCCGTGTCTTCTCGTATTACTTACAAAATTCTTTTGCTTACCTTTAAGTCACTCAATGGTCTTGCTTCTTCCTATCTCTCTGACTTACTTTCTCCTTATATTTCCCCTCGACCTCTCCGATCTTCTGGCTTTGAACTCCTCTGTGAGCCGAGATTCCGTCTTTCATCTATGGGTGGCAGGTCTTTCTCCGTTATAGCCCTTAAGCCCCGTACACACCGGGACGAATATCGGCGCGCGTTATTCATCAGCGTTTTTCAACGCGTTTTTTGTGTTCACACCCAAGCGATTTTCGCTGACGATGAGCCGAGTGAACACGTAAATTCATTCCCTGACATTAGATGGCGCTTAATGTAAAACAGAAATAGTCCTATTTTGTAGTCGCTGTCGCGTTTGTCATATATTTCTTTATGTTCCGACACCAACGAGACCAGCAGCTCTACATTCATCTTGCCTTGCATCTTCCTCGTCTTATTTCTTCCCGGCAGTGTACTTGGAGTATATCTTCTTCGCCGTTACGTATGTGTGCTCGGCAAGACGTTTTGTGTTTGAGCGCCCCCAAGTTGGGTTTTACTGTAACTTCAGAAGCTCCAGACACCAATCTCATTGGTCGGATAGTTTTTGACGCGGCGCGTCAAACCAAAAAACGAACCCGAGGCGTTTTAAAAAAAATGACGCTTTTACACGTGGCGTTTTTCGTGTCGATGTGCACACTCACATTGGCGCCCTTTGTTTAGTCCGCCCTTTGTTTAGTCACGAGGCGTTAAACGTCGGCGGTGTGAACAGGCCTTTAAGCTATGGAACTCTCTTCCCCTGGCTCTCAGGACAACAACCACACTGTATGAATTTAAGTCTAAACTTAAAACTAATTTGTTTAAACAGTATTATCAGTCATGACATGTTTTTCTTAAACATTTTCCATAACTTTTGTGACGATGTCATCAGGAAATAAATAAATAAATTGTAATTTATTTGTTCTACATTTATAAGTCATCATTCATCTGTGATATAACTCTGAGATCATTATCTACAAATATCAAAACATCTCCATATTGTATGAAACTACAGTCATCGTAATGTGTGCCCGAGTCAAGATGGCGACGTCTTTAGTCCAGCCCCTAGTTTATCTGGATGACGTGCGTCGCTTATAAAAACATGGCGCCGGCTATCGATATGCAGTGAGTGTACCTCGCGGAGCCAGTACTGGATGACTGCATGACGTGACTTAACATTGACTGTTTTTGAGTGGGGAATTTATTCTTTTTTCTCCTACTGACTATGTGAACTATTTTTGCTGTGGATTACTGTGGGGATTACTGATGGACAATTTTTTAACTGTTTTTTGTTTATCTTCCTTCATCTTTCAAATCATTTTTGAAACACTTGAAACTGTGGATCTGGTGAATATACATATTTGATTCCAATTCTATGTGTCCTGTCGTATTGAATGGTTGGTGGTCTAAAGTGATTATTATGGGTATTATTGTATTGATTACTGGTGTAAAATCTTGATCTCATTAAGTGACGGGTTTTGTGAAAGAACAATCAGACTGCACAAGATCTTTGTATGTTTTTCTAAACTGAAACTTAAATGAATGACAGAAATCCTGTCTGGCACCCCAGCATAAAAAACCCAAACAAAGAGAGTGGGAAAACGTTACACTTTGTATTACAATCAAAATGTTTACTTATGTACCATTAGTCTTTTGCATCTGACCTTTGCTTCAACTGCCCACCTTCTATGCTGTCTGTAAAAAGTGTTGTTTTTTGTTTTTGTTTCTGATTGTATTCCAATTGCAATGCGATATGCAACTGCAATCGCTCATTTCTTGGACTGGGCAAATGTCTATTGTCCATTTATGTATGAACTGATTGTTTGTTCTTTACTGTTATTGTGAAGGCTCCTTGAGCTTGGGAAAGGTGCTGTAAATGAAACATATTATTATTATTATTATTAGGGCTCATTCTACCAAGGGGGTTGCATCCTCCAGGGCTTTAGCAAGAGGCTCCCCATTGCAGCAAGTATGTGATGCGGCAGGCTGGTCCTATCCGCATACATTTATCAGATTCTATAGTTTGGATGTTCACGTTACTCCGGGCTCTCACGTCCTTGAGTCGGCATCCCAAGCTCATGTCTGAGGCCCTTCTTGTGTTTGTGCGCACACACTACACAACCTTGAGGGGTCCAGACTCTTTAAATCAAGCGCAGCATTGAGAGTAGCTTTTGAAAGGGAAAGTTTTGAGTTACATGACTGTAACCCTGTTCCCCGGAAAAGCGGGAACAAGATGCTGTGTTTCATTGCCACACTGAGGGCGTGTTCAGAATGTTCTGCAGACAAAACGACCTGATGTCACACATCTATTTATAGCCTCTGACGTGCGCATTCCGATTACGTCATCATCAGAAGTTATTTAAAGCCAAATTATTTGGTGTGTTTGCCACGTGTTCACAACCGGTCAAACGAAGACGTTCTTCCCCACTATAAATAATACGTTTTTATATAGGTAATATTTGTTTTCCCTTAACTCACAAAACAATAACTTCAATAAGAGCATTATTTCAAAGAAACATTGTGCCTTTGCCTTATATTTACTCAAATGGAATCGTTTGACAGACAATATTGTTTGGAAAAAGGTTTGGCTTATACCTAAACAATAATTAATTACAAACAAAGTCAAAGAGGTATTATTTAAAATGAAACATAGTATTTACCCAGTGAATCATTACTTTGTCAAATTTAAAGGAGATATTGATTCTAATTGCACTTTTTTTGATGGTTGCCCTGAAACGGTGGTTCATTTGTTTAGACACTGTGTTACGATGCGGCTGAAGCAGAGGCAGAACCAGGATCCACGTGCAGTAGTGTCTTTATTTAAATAAACTAGAACCTAAACAAATACAGACTCAGGAACAGGACAGCCAACATTCAAAATTACAACATTAAGAACTCATAAAGACTGAACAAGACACAGGGCTTAAATACATACTGGACTAACAACGAGACAAGGGACACCTGTGAACATTTAAACAATCAACCAATGACAACATGACACAACAGACAGGGGAACACAAGGCAAGATCACATGACTAAAACAGGGGATCACATGACAGACAAGAACCAGGAACAAGAAACAAAACCCAAACCGTGACATAGCCCCCCCTCTATGGGCGGCTCCCGACGCCCATCAAAACAAAAACAAAAACACAAGTTCAGGAGGGTGGTGAGTGGAGGCGGTCTTGGGGGAGGGACGGAGGGCCAGGCTCACACTGGGACCAGGAACCAGGACACAGGGATGGCGAGCCTGGGCCACGGAGCATGGGTGGACCTGGCTCGTGAGCGACCAGGACGGAGCAGGAAGCGCAGGCGGCGGCCGGGGCAGTGAAGAGCCCTCGGGCGGCCACGGCGGTGAAGACCCTTCGGGCGGCCATGGTGGAGAAGACCCCTCGAGCGGCCATGGCAGAGAAGACCCTTCGGGCGGCCAGGGCGGAGCAAACAGTCCATCGGGCGGCCAGGGCGGTGAAGACCCTTCGGGTGGCCACGCCGGTGAAGACTCTTCGGGTGGCCACGGAGGTGAAGACCCTTCGGGCGGCCACGGCGGTGCGGACCCTTCGGGCGGCCACGGCGGTGCGGACCCTTCGGGCGGCCACGGCGGTGCGGACCCTTCGGGCGGCCACGGCGGTGCGGACCCTTCGGGCGGCCACGGCGGTGCGGACCCTTCGGGCGGCCATGGCGGTGCGGACCCTTCGGGCGGCCATGGCGGTGCGGACCCTTCGGGCGGCCATGGCGGTGCGGACCCTTCGGGTGGCCATGGCGGTGCGGACCCTTCGGGTGGCCATGGCGATGGAGGCCCTTCGGGCGGCCATGGCGGAGCCCTATGGCCCCCCCCAAAAAATTTAATGGGGAGAGTGACAGAGTCATTACTAGTCTCTGGGCTGGACGGAACCAGCGGTGAAGGGGTCTCTGGGCTGGACGGAACCAGCGGTGAAGGGGTCTCTGGGCTGGACGGGACGTGAACAGTCTCTGGCTGGGCAGACGGGACGTGACGCTCAGTCTCTGGCTGGGCAGACGGGACGTGAAGCTCAGTCTCTGGCTGGGCAGACGGGACGTGAAGCTCAGTCTCTGGCTGGGCAGACGGGACGTGAAGCTCAGTCTCTGGCTGGGCAGACGTGACGTGGACGGCGGTCTCTGGCTGGACGGCGGTCTCTGGCTGGACGGCGGTCTCTGGCTGGACGGCGGTCTCTGGCTGGACGGCGGTCTCTGACTGGAGGGGCATGGGAGTGATGGTTCTCTTGGTAGCACGAGCTGACATCAGCGGGGGGTCAGCCACACTGGAAATAAGTCCTGGATGGCCATAGACCGATCCGATGGCTGGGTTGATGGTTGGCGCGACGTGGGGAAACTCAGGCTCTGCAAGTGCCGAACCGCCCAAGGAAAGGGCCAGATCAACAAACCCTTTCAGGGTCCAGCCACTATGATCATCCGGCATAACTTGAGCGATGTGCCAATCCAGCCCGCTACAAAACAGGTCCACGAGCTGGGCGTCATTTAGTGCTCCCAGATGACAACACGCCAAAAAGTCCCTCACATACCTCTCCAAGGGCTGGCCATCTTGAGACAGAGATGATAGAAATTTCCCTAAGGCCTGATTGCTAACAACTGCTGGATCCATTGGCGATGAGTTCTTCTGTTACGATGCGGCTGAAGCAGAGGCAGAACCAGGATCCACGTGCAGTAGTGTCTTTATTTAAATAAACTAGAACCTAAACAAATACAGACTCAGGAACAGGACAGCCAACATTCAAAATTACAACATTAAGAACTCATAAAGACTGAACAAGACACAGGGCTTAAATACATACTGGACTAACAACGAGACAAGGGACACCTGTGAACATTTAAACAATCAACCAATGACAACATGACACAACAGACAGGGGAACACAAGGCAAGATCACATGACTAAAACAGGGGATCACATGACAGACAAGAACCAGGAACAAGAAACAAAACCCAAACCGTGACACACTGCACATTCACAAGACCATTTTTACTAAATGTTTGTGATTTTATTACAAAGAATATTGATGGTCAATTTGTGTTGTTATGGAAACATTTATTAGTTGGTCTTTTGGAGAACTGTAGAGACAAGCACAGTCAGGTTCATACAATACATTTTCTTTATTATTTAAATTTTCTTTTAAAATAATTTCTTTTAATGGCAAAATTCCATGTTCACAAATGTAAGCTTCACTGTAAGAAAAAAAACTGTTTTATATATTTCAAGAAATAAATGGAACATTATATTGACTCAATACATTTTTTATAAAACAAAAAGCAGTTAAAACTGTAAAATGTCAAACGTTTCAATATCTTTATTTAGATCTACAATAAGCCCCCTCTAATGTGCAATTTTTTGTTACATTTATGTCTTTTCTTGTATTTTCAAATATCTGTAACATGATTTTCTGTTGAAAATATTTTATTTTTTTAAAAAACATTCACTAGTAAAGTTTTAATTGAATGAAGATTGCAATCAAGTTGAAGATGATTGCGGAGACGTCGGAGTCTGTTATATTTATGTGCTAACGATGGACAGACCTCTCGATGCACAGTCACATTTCAGTTCATTCAGGTTGATTACGCACACATTCAGGATAATGTTGATTTGATGTGTATGTTGCTGTGTTTAGGTATTCTGAATGGATCTGTGTACTGTAGTAGTATATGCAGTATTTTTTTTTTTGGCATCTCCATGTGGTCCTGTTCAGTATTTCAACTTGACTTGTCCTAAATGTAAACAAGCTCTTTGCTGTTGCACTGTACACATAAACTACACTGTGAATTCTGGGGAAAAAAAATTCTGTAATGTTTTTTTTTTCATGGATGCTTTGGTGTGCATACCTTTATAAATTTCATGGACTCCTTATTTGATTTGGTTATTTGATGTCCTTTTGGAGCCTCCAAGTGTCCTTTTTTGGAAAAACACTTAAATTTACCTTGAAAAAAGCTTGCAGAAATTAGTTTTGTGAGAATCACCTTTCAATCTGATGGTTTACTTTGCTGGATAAAGCAAGTATTAAAAAAGATAAATTATTATTATTTTTGTCACAAGTCATTGATAAGCTCCTTCATCACAGAGCTCAGGGCAGGATTTCGTGTTGTCTCTGCTTTCCAGTCAAATGAGAATTGCTAAGCTAGCATTAAAATTCATTTTAGGAGTTGACATGTTATTATAATTCTTGATCTGAAGTGAATGTAAACAGATTTGCCTTGCTGTCCATAATTCAGAGCTGGAGATCAAGATGCAACCCAAGTACCCAGTGGATTTACTTAAATAATATTTACAATAACTAGGGCCCTGTTTATACCTGGTATTAAGATGTGTTTTGGACAATCGGATCACAAGTGGACGATGCTAAATACAGTTTTGAGCTTGTCCACTTTCGACCACGCATTCGAAAACGCATTCGACCAGATTGCTTTCGCAGTGGAAACGCTCATGTGGTTGACTGCATTCGAACAGCCACTAAAGACCGCCTACTGAACTGCGTATTCATTGTGTGACGTGTTATTTGGAAGCGCGCTTGTCAGACGGCATTTAAACTTGACGGAATCAAAGGGACCCATAGACGCTCCCCTCGAAGTAATCAGGACAGAAGTGGTCGAAAGTGGACAAACGAGACAAATTAAAATGCCAGGTTTAAACGGATATGTGTCTCCCTTGTCCACTTGTGATCCATTCGACCAAAATGCATCTTAATACCAGGTGGAAACAGGGCCTAAATGTAAGGAAGAGTTGGGGTGGAGGAGAAACTGGGTTGCCGTAAAAAGTGTTGCAAGAGTGAGGTAAGCAGCGGTTTAGATGCATGCTTGCTCTAGCATTGTGATTTGTTGGATTAAATGAACATGTTCCTACAGAACTTTTAGCTCCAGTACAGCTTTAAGTTCTTAAATATAACACTGAAATGTATACCTACATTGAGTATGGGCTTGTTGCATTGTGCGCAGTGAGGTGAGTACAGGGTGAAGTAGTCAGGCTCACAGTATGGTCGACCGTCTTTCTCAAAGAAATTACAATTGCCAAGCTCACATTCACACTCAGAGCAAACAAAATGCTCCGGATGCCAAACACGTCCCAGAGCTGTTACCACCTAAGAGATAAAAGAAGAAGATGCATTTTTAAAATTACTATTGTTATTTAAATGAGAAGTGCACATAAATACAGCAAAACATTGACCATCCACTGTTTTGTTGTATCTCATTCACTTTTCTCCAGGCATTAAAAAAAATTCAATAAAGAGTTCTAAGCCATGAAACATACCAACCAGCTCAAATATGAAATGCAAACATTACAAAGTATTTGAAGCAAATTTATGAAAATTGGAAAATATAGGTATAAGAAAACTAAGTAAAGTCAATTACAATAAACGTAAAATACCATATATTTGTTTGTCACATTCAAATAGGGGAGTGGGCAGTTACTGCCAAGCTTTTTTGGGCGCATTTCTTTTTCCATGGTTACAGTGACTTTGCTGACTAGTGGATCTCTCTTTGAGATTGTTGGTCTAGTGTATGTAATTTAATTTACTTGCTTCAATGTAATTTAATGTAAACCATTAAACTTAACAACCAAAGATAATGACAGGTCTGTTTTTAAAGCGTTTAAAAAAATCTGTTTTGACTATGGAGAAAATAAATGAGACTTTAACTTACAGACCTAAATAAATACTTTGATAGTACTGTTGTATTACAAATTTATAAAATGTTACATCTAGGTTCCAATACAATAATATATAAACTGAGAAAGTTCTGTAAATTGTGTTTTACATTTTGAGGTATAAATGATGAGATTCAAAGAAGATTAAGTCAAGCAACCCAGGTGTCTGACATTAACCTTTTGCCTTTATGCACCTCCTGAACAGTGTCATTGTCCCTAGTTAAGCTATGATAATGTGAAGGTATGGGCGATACTGTCAGGCTGATTGGATTAGCATCTATGCATTTGAATGACACTGTTATGCTGATGAGATCAGGGCTGGGGAATTTCTGGTAACAAGCTGACTTCTGTACTTCATTTACATGCTTAGTTAAGAGTGTCTCCACCTCTATGTAAATCCTTCCCCCTTGAAAGGTATATAAACTACAATGTACACGGCCTTAGACTTGATGACTACAGCTACCGACAGCTCGTGTTCTCAATAAAGAATCCTGCTGAAGATACAACCAAGTCTCCTGGTCTTGGCTTCTGACTTTCCTACAGTTTTGGTGCCGTGATCCGGATAGAGCTACTCACCTGAATCCATATTGAAACTTCAAGCTCAACAAAGATCTGACTGAGTTCCAGACTGAATCTTTCTGTACAACCAAGGGTTGGTGAGTGCTATTTTATCCAAAAGAACCTTTAAGACCAGTACAAATTTGTTATCCTCTACGCCGTCAGAGAAGAGTTAACAGACAGCTTTAGTATTTGGTTAACTAATTTATCCTCTAAAGTTTTCTTTTAGAGATGAAAGTTATCCTCTGATCAGGCAGGGAAGATTAGCATTATGTGTTAATATTGGTTATCCTCTGTTCAGGCACGGAATTTTTGGAATTACGTGTTAATAATGGTTATCCTCTGTTTCGGCAGGGAAGAATTGGTTATCCTCTGTTCAGGCAGGGAAGATTAGCATTACGTGTTAATATTGGTTATCCTCTGTTTCGGCAGGGAAGAAGTGGCTATCCTCTGTTCAGGCAGGGAAGATTAGCATTACGTGCTAATATTTGGTTATTCTCTGTTTCAGCAGGGAAGAATTGGTTATCCTCTGTTTTGGAAGGTAAGCACTTTAGCGTAAAGTGCAAGTAATTTGTGTTATCTTTTGCTCTGCCAAGGAAGGTTAACAAGTGTACCCTCTGTTGATCAGAGAAGTTTTAGTGTTTTTGATTGTGTGGTAACAAAGAAACTCACAACTCACAAAATGTTTAGAAAAAATGCTATAATGATCCCCATAACTGAAAAATATGGTCTTACAACTCCATTGTGGCCAGATAGCGAATTCAAATCACTGTTAGGAGTACAAATGAACCTAATAGTAACTGGGGAAGTTAGACAAGAACTAACTCAGAAATATGAGATTAATCCAGACAAGACTTGGTCAGTAGATGAGTGTAAAAAGGTACTAGGAGCAAGTGTTTGCAAGAACAATGTGAAAGGCATTATCTGCTGCCACAGAGAAGCTACTAGCTACACAACAGTCTCAGCGTAACTCAAAGCTAGAAAAACAGAACAAAGAGCTCCGTGCTAGAGTATCCTGACTAAGAAATTAAACCGCAACAAAGCTGCAGAAAAAAACTTATGTGGAAGAAGTTAGTCACATTGATAACATTGATCGGCAAAATGTGTCTCTACGACATGTCGTTGGCAGAAGTCACACAGCTGATGTCAAAAATTCTAACTGAATCTGAATTCAACATTTGAGTCTGCTGTTACTTCTGAACTACAACATGCCAGTAAAGGTGATTTGAGAGAAGGTGTTTTGAAAATTCTAAAGAATATCATGGGACCCAAAATAGACTGGTCCAGAATCACTAACGGTGTGCAAAGGAAAGAATAAACTGTAAGTGAATACACTGAAAGGTTTTGTCAGTCAGACGTAACTTAGTATACGTTAATAGTTTATGATTCTGAAAGTGTGTTAGATGACAAAGGACCCCTAGTCCGCATCTGGTCAGATGGCCTTGTAGCTGAGTACAGAGGAGCCTTGCCATTCCTAGATCTAACTTGGTCTAACAGTACTCTCAGAAGTAACCTATACAGGTTAGCTACATGGGAAAGAGATGCTGATGTGAACCCTCTGGGGTCTAAGGTGTTTTTGGGGTCCTTGAGATGTTTTGACATGCCCTGACATTTGTGCTTTTTTCAGTTGCTTATAAACATATTAATGGCACAGGTGAAATTACACTCTATTTAGCACAAACAGGGCTACCATAATATGTGAGCAACATGTATGTACATGTTTGTATTTTTGATAAAATATTGTTTATTCATGGTTATAGAAAAAACTAAAAATTAAAGTTTCTGAAATAAGGCCACAAAACACATACTAAATGTGTGTCCACAAGACTTTTGACTAATGGATGTTGTCGCCTAGAGTTTTTGCTTCAAAATGATCTGAAAATCATCCTGCCTAATCATTCACATAAAACAATAGATTGTTTTAAATTGTGAAAAACATTTTTTTTGTTTGGAAAGGCAATATGCGAATGGGCGTGAACGGCCCAACCCCCTCATGATTAATTAGGTGGTTCTCACCTGAGAAGACAAAGACCCGCATAATAATGAGCCTTTCATTCAGGTGTGTCACACAAGAAAGAATGCGAGGACAATATGTATACATTTAAATTCTTTATTTGAATTAAAAGATAAGCATATATCATGGCATAATCCAAATTTGACAAAAAGGTGTACAACAGCAGCCAATGTCTCAGTCCATTATGCACATTTAAGGGTAAAGGTGGCACCTACGCCTCCATATGTAGAGGCTACCAATTACTGCTGATACAGAGCAATATCTGGTCAGTTTTTTGGCCTAGTTCTTATATAGTCCGCAAATCTGCAGGCCTCTTACACACAACTTGTGCACAAATTGTACAATTTATAATGGCTTAACAGGTTTTTTTTCAGTAATCGATATGTCTTATGGATTCTTTTCTGTACCCTTACACTCTGACAGCCAGACATTGTTAGCTTTCACAGTTGACTATGAGCAATACCAGTGGACATGGTTGCCACAGGGATTTTAGAATTCCCCGACCATATACCATCAGGCTGTAAGACGTGATTTGTGTGACCCAGAATATCCAGTCAAACAGTCCACTATGATTCAATATGTCGATGATATTTTGATTGCCTCAACATATCACGAGGTACATCAAACTGAATTGGCAGCATTGTTGGACTATTTGCAGAAAAAAGGACACATGCAGCTTTCACAAAGCTCAGATTGCTAAAAACCAAGTCATGTTTCTGGGTCAAACAATTGGTGCAGGAAATAGATCCATTACACAGGATCGAGTCGCTTCAGTACACACCATACCTCCGCCTACTACCATTAAAACACAATCATTTTTAGGAACAGCAGGTTACTGTAGACTTTGGATTGAAGACTATGCCTCGATTGCTCAGCCGCTCTATGACTTGTTGAAAGGCCATGTTAAAGATTCTGATACTGTTTACATGGAAGAACTTCATCTCAAAGCTTTCAATGATTTGAAGAGAGCACTATGTCAAGCACCAGCATTAGGAATTGCACAATCTGATAGACCCTTTGTGCTTTATGTCCATGAACACTTAGGCTTTATGACTGCATGTCTAATGCAAGATCATGGGGGCAGTTTACGCCCAATTCATTAATATTCTGGTAAACTTGACATAGTCGCTCAAGGTATGGGCCCATGTCTTAGAGCAGTGCAGGCAGTTCATCTAGCTCTTCAGGATCCATCAGTAATGGTGTTAGGACAGACTGTAAACGTAAAATGCCCTCATGCAGTGTCCGCACTAATGAACCAAGCTAAAGTTACTTCGGTCACCTCCTCTCGTTGGGGAAATTGGTTAATAACTCTCACAGCCCAAACATTGTTTTACAGCGTGCGCCAGTCACGAACCCATCCTCATGTATCATGTCTGCAATGACTGAAGTTTTGTTAGAGGATAAAGGAGAAATGACTCACGATTGTGTTACGCTTACATACACACCTACGAGTGAAGTAACAGAAACTCCCATAGAGAATTCAGAATTGTAGTTGTTTGTTGATGGTTCAGCTCAAGTCATTGAAGGTAACAGACGAGCAGGTTATGCAGTAACATCCACCACTTAAGTGGTAGCTTCAGGTCGTCTTCCAGATAATTTTTCACCTCAAGCTGCAGAACTAGTTGCCTTAACTAGAGCATGCACGCTAGCTTCAGGATTGGTTGCAAATATCTACAGAGATTCCAGGTATGCTTTTGGGGTAATTAAGCATGCTGGATTAGTTAAAGATCTAATGTTTGCCATGAAACTTCCAAAGAAATTAGCGGTGATCAAAGTGAAAGCACCTTTCACAACTAATACTATGGAAGCTAAAGGTAATGCTCTTGCTGATGTAGCTGCTAAACAGGTTTGTTCCTATGCAACTGTACAAGTGTGTTCAGATAGTACAGCACAGAAGAAAATTCTGCCTCTTGAATCAATCATTGATCTGTACAAAGACGTTTCCTCTATATGAAGCATGGACATGGTTAGACAAAGGAGCCACCGCGGATTCATCCGGCTGCTGGACCAAAGGGGGAAGTATGTCGCTCCCGAATCACTGCTGCCATATTTGGCTCAACAAATACACAATTTGGGTCACAGTGGTCCGGCAACGATGAATTCGGGAAACAGTCAAGAGATGCATTATATGTCAAAAAAATAATGATGTGCCAGCAGCAACTACAGCAGCAACACATACCCCAGCTCCACCAGGACCATTTCGTCACCTGCAAGTTGACTACATATCGTTGCGTCCTTGTAAGGGAAAAACTGACTTTTTGGTAGTAATAGACAAGTTCTCAAGATGGATAGAAGCTTATCCAACAGGGTGTGCTACAGCTGCACATACTGCTAAATGTCTTATCACTGATTTCATCCCCAGATGGGGATTACCAGATTGCATTGACTCAGATCAAGGTACACACTTCACAGGACAGGTAGTCAAGGAAGTGTCTAGAATGTTGAAGATTAACCCTCTGGGGTCGGCTATCGCGCCGGCGCGACGAGCTCACTTTTTTCCTTATCAGTGCAAAAGAGACTCAAATTACTCTGTTGATTTTGATCTTACATATAAGTGTTGTACATCATTAGATCCTGTTAAGTGTCTATTTTGTTTGTGGATACTCACAATAAAAACAAAGTGTTCTGCTTTTTGTTAAATAAAGAAAAATAAACATGATGCGATTTTTGCGTTCTCTCTGTCAGTGAAGTTCATTCTGAAATGCGTCCGAAAATTAACTGTAACTAAGTAAATACTTGTCACACAGGCACGAAAGATTTTTCGTTATGAAGCTGAAATTCTCTTCTTTTAAATGAAGTAATTTATATAAAAAACAAATATTCTCAGTTTATGTAATCTGTATGAAGAGAGAGAGATGTCAGTCTTTTTCCTTTCAGCTAATTATAGCGTATGACGTATTAATGTGACCACGCCCACTGAGAGCGCGCGCTATTCAAACGCAAATGTTGAGGCAAGCCATGAAAACGCCCACATCAGCTGGATAAAACATCCAAAAAGTTACCTCAGAAGTGCTGGTATAGTTTCATTTCGAGGAGCACGGATCCAGCTGATGAAGTAAGTTTATTCTTAAGTGCTTCGTTCTAATCGCGTTGTTGAATAGTGTCTGTAAACTGCACAAAGACTGTTTAAATATGAATTGTGTGTCTGTGTGTAAATGAATGAATGGCACAGACGCGCGCGCGCGTGATGTTGTTTACAGATGTACATCGCATCTGTGCGTTCATTCACTCTCGCTCCTACATTAGTAAACGTTATTTTTACATGAACACATCCAAACTATATTGCTATAGCCTACTGAGATTTGTTCTAATCGCGATATAGAATAGTGTCTGTAATGACAACATTTCGTTGACTAGTTTTGGATAGATTATAAAGTTTTTACTCTAAAATAGACATCAAATAAGCTTTTGTTAGACAGTTTCTGCTCATATGTTAAATATATAGTATGTTTTGTCAAAGATAAACTAATCAACTGTTATAGTGTTTGTTCCAATGCAAGCTAGGATATATCAAAATAATGAATCCTTAACTTTGAAATATGTATGATAAAATGTATTGGCCTACTTTAAAAAGTAATACTTTATAAGAGATTTATGGAAAAAGACAATTTTCTTTTCAAGATGTTTCCAACTCTAACTTTGAACCAATTCTATAGAATGGCCCATATAACCTATTTGACCAGGATTTGTTTCCAGGTATGACTAAAAATGTGCTTTTGACTTTAATTTATATTTCGATTATATATATATATATATATACGTGTGTGTGTGTGTATGTGTGTATATGTATATATGTATATATATTGTCATCGCATTCTTTCTTGTGTGACACACCTGAATGAAAGGCTCATTATTATGCGGGTCTTTGTCTTCTCAGGTGAGAACCACCTAATTATACATGAGGGGGTTGGGCCGTTCACACCTCCACGCATATTGCCTTTCCAGACAAAAAAATGTTTTTCACAATTTAAAACAATCTATTGTTTTATGTGAATGATTAGGCAGGATGATTTTCAGATCATTTTGAAGCAAAAACTCTAGGCGACAACATCCATTAGTCAAAAGTCTTGTGGACACACATTTAGTATGTGTTTTGTGGCCTTATTTCAGAAAATTTAATTTGTATTTTTTTCAATAACCATGCATAAACAATATTCTCTCAAAAATACAAACATGTACATACATGTTGCTCACATATTATGGTAGCCCTGTTTGTGCTAAATAGAGTGTAATTTCGCCTGTGCCATTAATATGTTTATAAGCAACTGAAAAAAGCACAAATGTCAGGGCATGTCAAAACATCTCAAGGACCCCAAAAACACCTTAGACCCCAGAGGGTTAAGTAGAATCTTCACTGCCCATACAGGCCACAAGCATCAGGCCAGGTTGAACGTGCAAACAGAACAATCAAAACCAGGCTAAGCAAAACACATCAGGAAGGAGTACCATGGGTCGAAGCGCTGCCAGCTCTACTGTGTAATATGAGAGCTTCACCTAACAGATCAGTAGGACTGAGCCCTCATGAGATTATTACTGAACGCCCAATGCAGATGTCAGGTGCCAAGTGTGATTGATCTTAGAAATGCTGATGTACACATTGCCTCAGATGCCCTAATTGCTTTCTATGGAAACCTCACAAAGGCAGTACAGAGTGCCAAAGAGAGAGTTGAATCGTATTAGCAGACTCCACCAGAAGGTGGACACACAATCATCCCAGGTCAATGGGTCATGATAAAGTCCAACTATCACAAAAGAAAAAGAAAAGAAAAAAAATACACAACGCAGAGACGCACATATGGGAACTTCAGTCACCCATAAACATGATCAAGATTGTTGTACTAGTAACCATCATGGACATCGCACAAAGTGTAGACTCCAGAGACAACATATTCTTAGAGCTGATGAATATATCAACAAAAAAAACCCGCCTTGTTTGCTGGAACGAACGTTTGCATGCCACACCCGTCTTCAGTAGGAGCAGGAATCCCATGGGTGGCACACCCCATCTCCAACTGTGACATGTGTACCTTATTCAAGGTTCATAGCAGTGGAATATGCAACAAGAATACATGTCACAACATCACAACTCCCCCAGCTTTTCCGTGTTGCATTCCTGGATTACCATCCTGCAACCTAACTTCAGCTACTCCCATCATAAAAGATCTACTCTTGCGGAGACGCGCATGCGCGGCGGACGGTGATGGCTGCTTAATATCGACGCTCTACCGCAGTTGTCTATTTTTCGGATTTATCTATCCCTACTAAGATTTTGGCCGAATTTTATGTAAAATCCCTGTTTTAGTGGCACTCTAGATGGCATCTAAACGAGATTTGATCCACTCCCCAGCAAAGAAAAAGTATAAAGATGATGAGCACCTTCATGACGCCACTGCCGAAATGCTTGATAAGCAACTGAGCGCCATAAAACTAAGCATGTCGACGATTGTTCGCGAGGAAATATCGATTACAGCACGATTGGACTCGCTGGAAAAGGATGTCAAATCGTTCGGCAATAGATGTGACAACATCCAGGCTACGGTGCGGGACGTTAAAAAGGAATAGATTGCTAACAAGTCCTGCATAGAGGAGCTCCAGGAGAAACTATTTCTTCATGAAGATAAATCCAGACAAAATAACCTAAGGTTGGTGGGCCTGCGGGAAGGAGCCGAAGGAGGGAATGCAATCCAGTTCTTGCAGACTCATATTCCCAAGTGGATTCCAGCTCTACAAGGGAAGACGATTGAGATTGAACGGGCGCATCGCCTCTACGCGAACGACGATCCCTCCAGGAATAGAGCGCGCACTTTGATTTTCAAACTCCTTCGTTACAATGACCGACAGGCGATCCTGCAGGGAGCCAGAAGCGCATCACCTCTGAGTTACGAAGGGGGAAATCTACGGTTCTTTCCTGACTTCAGCCAGGGAACGTCCAATAAAAGGAAAGCTATGGCCAAAGGGAGGAAACGCCTCCAACTACTAGGCATCGAGTCATTCCTGCTTTACCCTGCATTGGTCAAAGTGCTTAACGGCCACGAGCATTTGATCTTCAAAACCCCCGGAGACCTGGAGCGTTTCATCTCGTCTTTGACCGTCACTACAGAAATGGACACCACCGTGCCTACAGGGATGCCTGATGATGAGTAAATTCGGTCTTCTTTGTTTTATATTATAGCACTTTGAGTAGGGATATAGGTTTAATTTTTGCTGTGATGGATACTCAGGTGAGAGATGCTGATGTTTGAGTAACGGTTGCCACTCATAGTCCTAGTGCATGGCCTCGAGCAGATTTATTTTCCAGGCAGATAAGAGAGTGTGTTCTTCCTCTCTGCAAGCTGCCGATAGTAATTTGTTTTTTGGATTTTTTATTGTCTTTAACTATTATAATGTTAGAAATACCAGGGTTTGCCGTTTTAGTCGTACTATATATGTGTTTCATGGGGGTGAAATTCTTATCGATGCGTTTGGATACTATGTGTCTCATGTATAATTATATCGTGACAGAATGAGGGACTTTAATGTGATATCGTGGAATGCCAATGGTCTAAATTCTCCCATAAAAAGATCCAAATGCCTAGATTATCTGCATCGCAAATGAGCTGACATTGCCCTAATACAAGAATCCCATCTCAAGGCTTCTGATGCTACCCGTTTTCAGAATAGAGATTTTAAATTGATAGCATCCTTATCGCATAATAGTGCCTCAAGAGGGGTTATTATCCTTCAGAACAGAAAATTCCCATTCCTAATAGAGAAAACGGGAGGGGATGAAAACGGGCGGTTTACTTATGCATCAGGTTCATGGAATAATCTAAAAATGGTTCTCTTCTCAGTATACTCCCCTAATAATTATGATGTAGATTTTTTTCCATCTCTTACCAAAGTTCTCCTTAACTAGTCGACTACAACTTGGTCGTAGGAATAGATGCTAATGCAGTTTGTGACCCCTTAATCGATAGATTCCTATGTCTCTGTTCATGGCGATCAGGCTTCGCAGTCGTTAAACGAGCTCATTGCTGATAACGACTTATGTGATATATGGAGAGTGAAGAATGAGAGCTGTAGAGATTATACTTGTAGCACTCTATAAGTACCAATATCTAGAGTGCCCTAGGTTCATTACTGATGTAGTAATAGTATATTGTAGGGAAATTGAATAGAAATCAGTAAAATCACAGAATGTAAACGTAATAAAAAAAATGAATAAAGACTCAATTTCAAATACTCACTTGTTTCCCTTTTACTTGACAATTAACTAAAGTTGTGAAATGAACCTCCAAAACCAGTTATAAATCACAGTAAATAACTTTACATTACTCACAATTAACTCTTTGGAGTAAATTCAACACTTTCACATCACTTTACATTTCTTTTCAGACAGTTATTGAACTTCATTTGGGCCCAGGCTCTTGGAAAAATATATAAATGTCAAAAATAGTCCCAATAAAGTAAACAAATAAAATTAGATTTAGGCCTGAACGACACTTGTGTGCGTTGGGGCGGAAAAAATACAAATCGCCGCTTCACTCTTACTAGAGCCAGCAATAATGGAAAATGCTACTCACGCTTGTCATCACAGTCTCACGAAAAATGGAGCAACGCAGAGAGCGTCAGGAAGGAGAATATACCGTGCTGCAACGGGCAAAAAGATCAAAACTCGCCGCGCGGTCCCGATCGGGGAATCCAACGAGGCCATCAAAGTCATACGTAGTTAACGCAGCCAACCACCTATGGCCTGTGGCGTTAAGTTTGGCAGTTGTCAGCACATATGTGAGAGGATTGTTATCTATCCTCACTGTAAACTTAGCTCCATAAAGGTAATCATGGAACTTGTCCACGACGGCCCATTTCACAGCGAGGAATTCTAGCTGATGTACATGATAATTACGTTCCGACATACTCAACTTTCGACTGGCAAAAGCAATGGGACGGAGACCTTCAGGGTATTCCTGATTAAGCACTGCACCCAACCCATCCAGGCTCGCATCCACATGAAGGATGTACGGTTTGCTTGGGTCAGCGAAAGCTAACACGGGGGTATTGGTGAGGCAACTTATGATTTTCTCAAAGGAATCATCACAGACTTTGTCCCATCTATCAGCGAAGGGTTCCGACTCCTTGAAGTACTGCTGCTTCTCCGCACTACCAGATTTCTTCCTTTTCTGAGTCGGTGGGTAACCCTTAGTTAACTCCATCAAGGGCCTGCCAATGGATGAATAATTGGCAATAAAATGCCGATAATATCCACAGAACCCAAGGAATGATCGCAGTGACTTCAAATCTACAGGTTTCTTCCAGTCAAGAACGGCTTTCACTTTTTCAGGGTCTGTTGCGACACCAGCTGCAGAAACGATATGGCCCAGGTACTTCACCTGAGGCTGGCAAAATTGACACTTATCAATTGAAATTTTTAGGCCACACTCCTCTAACCTTTCCAGTACCTTCAACAGACGTTCCTCATGCTCCTCAAGGGTTTTCCCGAACACTATCAAATCATCCATATAGACCAGTACCTGTAACAGATTAATGTCTCCAACTGCTGCTTCCATCAATCGTTGGAATGTCGCAGGAGCTCCAGTTATTCCCTGAGGCATCCTCTCAAACTGGTAGAACCCCAATGGACAAAGGAACGCTGTTTTCTCCTTATCTTCTTCCGCCATTGCAATCTGATAATATCCGCTACGCAGATCCAGAACAGAAAACCATTTGCTGCCCGTCAAACAATTAAGCACATCATCAATATGTGGCATGGTGTACTGATCAGGCACTGTGCGTGAGTTCAAGGTGCGATAGTCAATGCACATGCGTATTCGGCCATTCTTCTTTCTTGCAATGACTATGGGGGAAGCGTAAGGGCTGCGTGATTCTTTGATTATCCTGGCTGCCAACAGGTCCTGTATGTGACAGCGAACATCCTCAATGTCAGCCGGGGCTATACGCCTGGATCTCTCTCGGAATGGCTTTGAATCACTGAGTCGTATTTGGTGTTTCACCCCACTGGCTAGTCCTACATCCCATTCATCTACTGAAAAAAACTCCCGTTTTCTGTGACAGTATGTTAACAAGGCGTGTTTTCCAAACTTCCGGAATTGGAGAGTCAAAAAGTCAAACAAGCTAGGGTCTAGGGTCTTTTGTGTGGATACTGATTTCTGTGGCACTGTGACAGTGTCTACCACACAGACTTGAGCCACTAGAGTTCCGATAGGAATCTCGGTTCCCTTCTGAGATTCGTTTTGAAGGGGTACAAGGAAATGATCTTCATCTACAAAAGGAGGAGTCATCACAAGAGAGGGCATTAGGACCCCAGCAGGAAGTTGACCATCTTCCGCCGTCTCCACAAGAAGAATGTGATTGGCTAAAGGTTGTTGGGGCATGACCTTACACACAGCATAACTAGTACTGCGAGGAGGATTAGTTAATGGTCCAGGACCCTCCCATTTCACTAGTCCCACAACATCAGTGCTGTTGGATGTCAACGACTGTTTGGTAACATTCAACTCATAAGGAAGTATTCTCAGCGAATTGACGGTGGTGCTACTGACCAACTCTTTGCAGTGAGCCAACAGAGTGTTAAGCTTGGAAGCATTTGTGCCAAGAATGACTGAAACCGGATCTGGACTCTTGGGGTCCGGACATACAAGTGCCAAGATAGAAATCTTCTCTTTAGAGAGTGATCTGACATCAGGAAAAGCCAATTTAACAGATATATACCCACTGTAAGGGTAAGTGGAATCACTGAGACCCCATATTGCAAGGTCTGAAAGAGGCATAAGAGGAATATGCGAATGGTGCTGCTGGTACCAACTTTCAAACACTATGGTGACCCGGGAACCACTGTCCAGTTGGGCTTTGCATGACTGACCTTCAAGCGTGACACTAGCAAGAGGAGATGGGCCCACTAACCCCTCAGGTAAGTGACTTGGCTTGAGAGACTCTACTTTTCCCTGACGAACAGAAAAGTTATTTACCTCTGCAGACGCTGGTTCTTTTCCACCCCTGTCCCTCCGAAGGGCACGGATCAGCTTTTGAATGACTTTTGCAGAGTTCTCAGGAGAATTGCAATGAGTGGCAATATGGCCGTCTTCGCCACATCTGTAACAGAAGTAATCTGAAGTTTCGGTAGGTAACAGATGTTTCCGGTTACTAATAGGCTTGCTTCTGTCATCCCTTCTTGGGAACTCTCTAGACACAGACATACCTTGTGACACTGTCATTACACTAAGCTGTTCTTGGAGCTTTTTCACTTGTTTCTGCAGAATCTGAACATCATTCTCCGTTTCAATCTCAACTGGCTTTTGAGAATATTTCAGTTTTGTTTCAGGCTCAGTATCTCTTTTCTTCAACTTAGAAGTTAGTACTTTGAGTTCGGCTTTCAGCTCTTGAATTTCAGAAGAATTTGACTTCATCTCTTTGGTAGCCTGGACCTGTCTTACCGTAGGATTCAGTTTTCGACGTGAGGCTTCATATTCATCTTCCTCTGTGATCTCATTCAACAACTGCAAAAAGGTAGGAGGCTTATATTTTCTCTCCCTTAGCCGTAGATGCACCAATATCATGTCAGATGGTGTGGAACCTCTAATAAACTGTTCTAGCCTAACTTGGTCTGTGCGTTGGGGAGATATTCCCTCTCGGTGCAAAACTCTTCTAAGAGATTTCTCCAACCTTTGCAAAAAATCAGACAGCTTTTCACCAGACTGCTGGTGCATAGATCTGAAGGCAAAATACAGGTCCTCCCCTGACTTAGCACTACTAAAAGCATTCTCCAATGCCTTCAAATAATCAGTAGGGGTTGCATCTGGATCATTTAGCCTCACTGCTTGAATAATATCTAAAGCAGGACCCTTTAAGCTTTCAACTATCCTTGTGCGTTTTTCTCGGTTGGAACAGCTACACTCTTCAACCATTAAATGTGCCTGAGCAAGCCAATGTTCTAGGCTTTCTTCGCCAGGAGGAGTGGGAATGGTCCCAGAAAATGTCCTCAAGCATCTGAAAGCATTAGTGTCACAGCTGGGTCTCATGGTTTTCTCAAGGAGATCTCCAACTGCTCGGATGATACTATCAGGTGAACTTCCTTGGAGGGGATCCTTGGAGAAAAGAGCCCTGACATCATCCATAGTCTTGCCTTCCTCTTGTAATAACTTGCGAAATTTATCAGAGAACTGCTCTGACTCTCTTGGGGTATTAGAATTATCTTCCAGGGAATTTCTCCACTAGCAGGTTGGATCTCAGGTGGGGTATGATCTGGGCTTACTGGCTGCCTGCACTCACAAAGCACAATTTTACTTTGCATTTGAGAGTAGTATTTTTCATCTCTTATTCGAACTCTCCCAAAAACTTTTACGGTTTGTGCCAATTCTTCAATGTCTGATACATCTAAATCAGTGGGCATTCCACTTAACACAAAAGCATGGGAGGGGTTAACTCCTAAACCCTCACACCAGTCAATGAGCTCACTCATGGTTACATTTTTCACATCATCACAGTCTCACGAAAAATGGAGCAACGCAGAGAGCGTCAGGAAGGAGAATTTACCGTGCTGCAACGGGCAAAAAGATCAAAACTCGCCGCGCGGTCCCGATCAGGGAATCCAACGAGGCCAGGGGAACTTCCAGGCAATCCAGGGTACCTGAAGCGCTACCTGGTAATGAAATCCACCGTGGCCGGAGGAGCTCAGTCTCCGGTTAATCCAAATCACTCGTGAATAACAAGTGCGTGACATTTGCGAACTCGCGAGTATAAACTACACACACTCACGATGAACTAATGTAGGATATCAACACTTTAACTTCTGTACGAAATTGCATAGACTCACTACTATTAGTAAAACAAATGAACACTCAAATCTTAACTGCGTCACACTCCGTGTCGTCGTTGTTGTTTCTTTTCCTTCTATCTCCTCTTCTTCGTTCCCTCCCTTCTCACTCTCTCCTCCCGCCCCCTCTCGCCTATCATATCACTCTCCAAACCAAACTGACATGTGAAATACCCAATCAGAGCCTAGAAACGTTATACACTTCTAACAATATGAAATATTGTTTTCAATACACGTGATGAGTACAGATATACAATATAAATCAAATATATAAACAAAAAAATATAAAGATACATTTTGAAGAAAAGTAAAATAATATAGATATACTTTCAACAAATTTCCACAGGGCTACATACTTTTTATTCAGCACGCCCAAGGCGTAAACCATATTGATATTCTACCCATTCTGATTTCAGATCACTCCGCTGTGATTTGTAATCTATCCCATCCGATAATTACCTTAAGCTCCAAAAGGTGGCGTATGAATACAACTTTTTTGCAAAATGAAGATTTTGTAAAACAGCTACGTTCTAAATTATCTCTGTTTCTCAAAGAAAATTCGAGCTCATCTACTAATCCACAAATCCTATGGGAAACAACCAAGTGTTTTTTGAGAGGAAACTGTATTTGTTTTGCCTCCTATGTAAATAAATCCAGAGTAAAACAATTAACTCATCTGGAGGCTCAGATTAAATGTGTAGAGAGGGATCTTAAAAAAACTTTTACGGAAAAGAAAAGCAGAATCCTGGGGAATTTAAAAACTGACTACAAGGCGATTTTACTAAAAAGGGTTGAATTTTTAATACACCGTACCAAACAAAACTACTACTTTAATGGAGAGCAAACTTATGCCGTTAAGGCTGAAACGCAATAAGGCCTTGGCCTCAATTACTGCCATTAAGGATAATGCAGAAGTTCTTCATACAGCTCCGGGTGAGGTAAACAGGATATTCAAGGAATTTTATGAGCATCTATATAGATCTGAGGTGGGAGAGAATGAACAACCTGTCATTGATTTCCTGTTAAATTTAGATCTACCTAAAATTAAGTGAGCAGCAATGTGCTTTTCTTGATTCTCCAATAGAATTAAAAGAATTGAAGGAGGCTTTAGAGGTTATGAATAAGGGTAAGGCCCCTGGTCTGGATGGTTTACCCCCGGAGCTGTATCTGGCGATATGGGATCTGATTGGACCACTCCTCCTTGACTCCATAAATTTTGCTATTGATACAGGTTGTTTTCATAGAGATCAGAACACCGCTCTTATTTCTCTGTTTCTGAAAAAAGGGAAAGACCCCCTATGTTGCTCTAGCTACAGGCCAATTTCACTAATTGGTACGGATGTCAAGTTATATGCTAAGGTTCTAGCCCGTCGTTTCGAAACAGTCGCCAGCTTCCTAATCGGCCACGACCAGACAGGATTTCTTAAGGAACGTTTTGCAACGGATAACGTGCCTTTTGAACATTATACAGGTTGTTTTCATAGAGATCAGAACACCGCTCTTATTTCTCTGTTTCTGAAAAAAGGGAAAGACCCCCTATGTTGCTCTAGCTACAGGCCAATTTCACTAATTGGTACGGATGTCAAGTTATATGCTAAGGTTCTAGCCCGTCGTTTCGAAACAGTCGCCAGCTTCCTAATCGGCCACGACCAGACAGGATTTCTTAAGGAACGTTTTGCAACGGATAACGTGCCTTTTGAACATTATCGCATTTTGAACATTATCGACTTACCCGACCCGGTTAATGAACAACGTGCTATCCTCTCGCTAGACGCTGAGAAAGCCTTTGACCGGGTCGAGTGGACATTTTTATGGTCTGCCTTAACCCATTTTGGATTTGGCCCTCGTTTTATACATATGATTCAGACCGTCTATGTTAACTCTTCTGGGCGGGTCTCAACAGGTTTGTGCTGTTCGGATGCAATCCCTTTGAATAGAGGCACTAGACAGGGTTGCCCTTTGTTGCCCTTGTTATTTGCAATTTCATTAGAGCCCTTAGCGCAGGCAATTCGGCAGGACCATATTATTTCCCCGATTATTGTTGGCGACTCCAGGCATGTTATCTCTCTTTTCGCGGATGATATCCTACTCTACATGTATAATACCTCCTCTTCTCTACCTCAGTGTCTTAAAATATTTAATGATTTTTGCGTCATAAGTGGCTACAAAATTAATTGGAGAAAATCTGTATTAATGCCCTTATCTGCGTCAACAAATACTGCATTAGCATCCTCCTCGATACCAATTAGTAAGACATTTAAATATCTGGGAATTCAGATCTTTCCATCAATGCAGACTATCTCTAAAGAAAATTATAGATCTTTATTTACTACTATCAAACAAGATTTACAGAGATGGGACGTTATTTTAGCCTCACGGCAAGGCAGAATCGCAATCATTAAAATTAATATTCTCCCTCGACTTTTATTTCTATTCTCCATGATTCCTTTATCTCCCCGTATAACCTTTTTTTAAAGAAATGTATTCCTTGATTACAAAAATCCTCTGGAATAAGAAACGACCAAGAATTAAACTCTCAACATTGCAGAGAAGATCTGACAAAGGAGGCTTGTCACTTCCGAACTTACAATTGTACTTTTGCAATTGCAAGGGGCGTGTCTGTATGTCATTACCTGATCCGCTCCAGCTGTTCATCATTACATCACCAGCTGCAGTTGATCTCACCACGCTACTTATACTCACCGCTGTTCTCTCATCCTTGTTAGAACGTTGTTTGATGTATCCCTGTCTGGTCTTCTGGTTCGTGTTCCTGCCTGGTGTTCCTGTTCGTCGTCTTCCGTGTGGATTTAGTTCGTCTCACCGTCTGTCTGCACTTCACCGGATCTGACCATCGAAGTCCCTGCGTCACCATTCTTCCACCTGGCTTTACTGTGTCTTGGACTTTGTGCTCAAATAAATTGTTAACTCGCTTTTGCTTCCTGTGATCAGTATATCATGACAGAACGATCTGACCATGGAATGGAAGCAGCGAGCGCATCTTCATCCTCGTTGGAAGAATTCATTCATCACAGTATCCGAAGAATGGATTCACAGGAAAAGGAGATCGGCGATACGGGTCGAGCAGTACAAGCCCTGGTGACGCAGGTGTCCGAGCTCACCCAGCAGATCCAGCGCCTACGACCTCCCACTGCGCCACCCACACCAGCCGTTCCCCCGTACCACCAGGAAGCCCCTCCCAGTCGGAACCCCGGCTACCTGTTCCAGAGGCCTATTCAGGTGAACCATCACACTGCAGAGCATTTCTTACCCGATGTTCAATGCATTTTGCACTTCAACCTCGTACTTTCCAGAACTATCAGGCCAAGGTGGCGTTCGTGTTGACACTGTTGACTGGGAGAGCGGCGCTTTGGGGAACGGCGGTGTGGGAGAACCAGAACCCATGCTGCACCTCGTTCCAGACACTAGCCGCCGAAATGAGACAGGTCTTTGACCGGGCGGTCTCGGGGAGAGAGGCGGCCAGAGCATTGGCCGAACTACGGCAAGGAGAGAAATCGGTTTCCGATTTTTCTATCGAATTCTGGACTTTGGCGGCGGAGTGTGGATGGAACGAGGAGGCGTAGTGGGACATGTTCCTGCATGGGATGGCTGACCACGTCCAGAAGGAGATCTACGCCCTGGATCTTCCCACCACCCTCACTGGACTTATTGAGTTAGCTCTGCGGGTGGACGCTCGGTTGTCCAGAGTCGAGCGTCGAGTTACGTCCACCCGCACACTCGGGGTTTTCGACGGTCCACGATCCAGCGGCAGGGACGTGGTCAGCCCCGTCTACGATCACGAGCCCATGCAGGTGGGTCGAGCTCGGCTTTCCCGGGAGGAGAGGGAGAGGCGGATGTCCCAGGGCCTTTGCCTTTATTGTGGAGGAGCCGGACACTATGCCTACAACTGTCCGGTAAAAGGCCAAGCCAGGAAGACCTCATCCACGACTAGATCGACCTCCACTCTCCTCTCGGTAAGACTAAGATGGTGAGTCCACCAGCACGATTGTCAAGCACTGTTGGATTCTGGGGCCGAAGGTAATTTTATGGACCATAATTTCGCATGCAGATTTCAGATACCCCTCAAACCCCTCACTCAGCAGATTGCAGTTCATGCACTTAATGGTCAAGAACTTCCTACTATTTCATTATCCACTGAAGAAATCACTCTCATCACCTCTGGCAACCACACGGAAACTATTTCATTTTTTATTCTGGATTCATCCCTGGCACCTGTTGTTCTTGGACACCCATGGCTCATCCAACACAACCCCCGAGTGGACTGGATTCATAGATCTGTGCTGGAGTGGAGCCAGGAATGTCATAAGTCTTGTCTCGTGTCTGCTTGTTCGTCTGTACCTGTTTCTGTGTTTCAGGAGGAAGCAGGGGATTTGTCTAACGTGCCCGCGGAGTATCTGGACCTGAAGGAAGTGTTCAGTAAGTCTCGTGCTGCTTCTCTTCATCCGCATCGTCCCTACGACTGTGCAATAGATTTACTGCCAGGTAAGTCTCCGCCTAAGGGCAAGTTATATTCACTTTCGATTCCCGAAAGAGAGGCTATGGAGAAATACACTCACCGGCCACTTTATTAGGTACCCCATGCTAGTAACGGGTTGGACCCCCTTTTGCCTTCAGAACTGCCTCAATTCTTCGTGGCATAGATTCAACAAGGTGCTGGAAGCATTCCTCAGGGAGTTTGGTCCATATTGACATGATGGCATCACACAGTTGCCGCAGATTTGTCGGCTGCACATCCATGATGCGAATCTCCCGTTCCACCACATCCCAAAGATGCTCTATTGGGTTGAGATCTGGTGACTGTGGAGGCCATTTTAGTACAGTGAACTCATTGTCATGTTCAAGAAACCAATTTGAAATGATTAGAGCTTTGTGACATGGTGGAAGTAGCCATCAGAGGATGGGTACATGGTGGCCATAAAGGGATGGACATGGTCAGAAACAATGCTCAGGTAGGCCGTGGCATTTAAACGATGCCCAATTGGCACTAAGGGGCCTAAAGTGTGCCAGGAAAACATCCCCCACACCATTACACCACCACCACCAGCCTGCACAGTGGTAACAAGGCATGATGGTTCCATGTTCTCATTCTGTTTACGCCAAATTCTGACTCTAACATCTGAATGTCTCAACAGAAATCGAGATTCATCAGACCAGGCAACATTTTTCCAGTCTTCAACTGTTCAATTTTGGTGAGCTCTTGCAAATTGTAGCCTCTTTTTCCTATTTGTAGTGGAGATGAGTGGTACCCGGTGGAGTCTTCTGCTGTTGTAGCCCATCCGCCTCAAGGTTGTGCGTGTTGTGGCTTCACAAATGTTTTGCTGCATACCTCGGTTGTAACGAGTGGTTATTTCAGTCACTGTTGCCCTTCTATCAGCTCGAACCAGTCTGGCCATTCTCCTCTGACCTCTGGCATCAACAAGGCATTTCCGCCCACAGAACTGCCGCTCACTGGATGTTTTTTCTTTTTCGGACCATTCTCTGTAAACCCTAGAGATGGTTGTGCGTGAAAATCCCAGTAGATTAGCAGTTTCTGAAATACTCAGACCAGCCCTTCTGGCACCAACAATCATGCCACGTTCAAAGTCACTCAAATCACCTTTCTTCCCCATACTGATGCTCGGTTTGAACTGCAGGAGATTGTCTTGACCATGTCTACATGCCTAAATGCACTGAGTTGCCGCCATGTGATTGGCTGCTTAGAAATTAAGTGTTAACGAGCAGTTGGACAGGTGTACCTAATAAAGTGGCCGGTGAGTGTATATTTCTGATTCTCAAACAACCAAGTTCATTCGCCCTTCCTCTTCTCCAACGGGGGCGGGGTTCTTTTTTGTGGGGAAGGATGGTTCACTGCGACCTTGCATTGATTACCGAGGGTTGAATAACATCACGGTAAAGAATACTTATCCTTTGCCGTTGATGTCTTCAGCCTTCGAGAGGTTGAGAGGGTATATGGGATTAATCCTGGACACCCATTTATCATTTGAAAGTCATGTAAAAAAAATCACTAGAACAGCCAGGGCAAACTTGTATAATTTTAGAGTCATCCGGGACTGTTTAACATTTCGTGCGGCAAATACATTTGAAGAAGTACGGAAGTCAGCTTGTTACCGGAAGTTCCCCAGCCCTGATCTCATCAGCATAACAGTGTCATTCAAATGCATAGATGCTAATCCAATCAGCCTGACAGTATCGCCCATACCTTCACATTATCATAGCTTAACTTGGGACAATGACACTGTTCAGGAGGTGCATAAAGACAAAATGTTAATGTCAGACACCTGGGTTGCTTGACTTAGGGGGCTTTCACACTGGCAGTTTAGTTCGGAACGGGGCACGGTTCCCATGAAAAATCGCTAATGTGAACGCTGTCATGGGACCCGGGTGCGCACTGAGGTACTGAACCCGAGACTACCTGGAGGAGGTGGTCTGAGTTTGGTTGCTCCCGAACCGTGCCGCGGTTCGCACGAATGTGAAAGCAGCACGGACTCGGGTGCGCACTTGTTCAGGAAGTAAAGTGACCTGCGCATGCGTTTTAGCTTATTGTGATGTATTCAGTTAAATAAAACACTTGTAAGGGATGATAGTGTTGATGATTTACCTTGGATACGAGCGAGAGTGAGCCTGCAGTGTATTTTGAAATCCACTGTCTCCTCAAAGGTGTCCGTTTGCAAGCAGCAGAAGGCCACCTTATGTGACACACGCACAGTAAACCTGTATTGTTCACTCATCTGCGTATAATAGCAGCAAATTAATAAAAAACACAATATTGACCCACGTTCTGTTTTCTATCATGCGCCGTGCACGTTTGCGATGACGTAATATGCACGCAAATGCACCAGGGTTCGATATAATCAAGTTGAGTGTGAAACCAGACCAACGCTGCGGGGGGTGCCGGGAACAAACGCGCTCGGGCTCGGACCGCAGCAAACGAGCCCAGTGTAAAAGCCCCCTTAATCTTTGAATCTCATCATTTATACCTCAAAATGTAAAACACAATGTACAGAACTTTCTCAGTTTATATACTATTGTATTGGAACCTAGACGTAACATTTTATAAATTTGTAATACAACAGTACCTCCAATAAGAAACTTTGAAACATTAAAAAAAATTATGGCTATTGACCACTAGTTAAACTACTGATTAATTCAGGATTTATTAAAGAATTTTACCTGTCCTACAACTGGTTTCTGACAAGTGGAACAGTTTCCCTTCGAGGAGGTAGGCACTCCCTGTCTACTCAGATCTGATTGGAGGAGACCCAACATGCTGTCCAATGAGCCTCCAGAGGATGCAGGGGGTCGAGAAGCTGTTTGCTGTGGAGATGCCGCCACAGTTACTGCTGGCTGATACAAAAAAATAAACTCAATTACATAAAGAATATTAATATTTCAAAGTAAAGGTGAAGTGTAAATAAACTCTCTCCTATAGCTTGATTTACGTTGCGTGTCCCATGGCGTAGAATCAGTGCAGCAAAGTGAGCGTTTTCAATTCATTTTTATGGGAGTTGAGTTTCACACTCACATGGTGAATTGTGGGACTGACAGCGGACCGGAGAAAGCACTGAGAGCGGTAAAAAGTGTAAGAGTGTAAAAAGGTTGGGCAGTTCTTACTTTTTTATGCTGTATATCTTTACAGCATATCTTTACATTTAAAAACAAAGCTTGCCTCTTGGTAACTGTAATCCCTTGTATCTGTGATGATTATATTGTTTATATGACCATATGTGTTGGGAAAAAAAATTAAATTAAACACTCGCTAGTCGCTACAGACACACCCCATAGCAGAGACATTTGAGCATTTTCAGAGACACTGAGGAGTTTTTGCGCTCTAGTGAACATTCACTGTTATACTTGCTGTGTCTGCAAGTTTGGTTGGTTGTGCACAGCAAAAATTGTTATTGTGGAGTTGTGCATTGACTTTACATTTTTGTGCGGTTCTGCACATGCCATTATTTTCTAAACTTGAGCCAACAGTGCACGCACAAATAACGACTTCAAGGCAACATTGGCTGTTTTACGAGTTCACACTTTATAATCGGATAGAGTAAAGAGAGTAAACATATTTGGTGTGCTGTCCCAGGAGAGGGATTTGAGCTCGCAATTTGGCCTGAGCCCAGAACCATCAATGAAAGCAACAGTTCCCTTTCAGTCGATCACGTTCGATGCCACGTCGGAGTGATCCGACTGATAGGAATCTCGCTAGAGAGTCAATCTACTTTGAGTGTAACTCAACGAGCCAATGCATATCAGTACAAGGTCCTGCGTCTTCACCTTCAGCCCGTGGTCAGACCCCTTGTTTCTGCGGGTAGGAGTGCCCTTGGAACATGTGTGCAGGAATGCTGTGGTGTTCACAGATGCCTCTGCCACCGGCTGGGGTGCCACGTACAACGGGCATGGAGTGTCAGGGGTGTGGACGGGCCCCCAACTGCATTGGCATATCAACTGATTCCCAGAACTCATGCTCCTCATGACAGCCCCTCCCTGGCCCCTTCCTCTGAGGAAGGACCTTCTTTCTCAGAGATGGGGCACCCAATGGCACCCACGTCCGGACCTCTGGAAACTCCATGTCTGGTCCCTGGTTCTAGGTGACTTACTCCCAGAGGTACTTAACACCATCACTTCGGCACGTGTGTACGCCTTAAAGTGGAACCTGTTTGTCGAGTTGTGACCAGTGTTGAGCATGTTACTTAAAAAAAGTAATTAGTTATAGTTACTAGTTACTTCTCACAAATAGTAACTGAGTTAGTAACTGAGTTACATCATTATAAAAGTAACTAATTACCAGAGAAAGTAACTATTGCGTTACTTAAAAAAAATAATAAAAAAAAATCAAATAGGCCTGTCAAATAATTTGGATGCCCCCAGTATTAAATATGTTAAATTAATGAAATGGACACTTAATAGTGTAGATTAGTGTTCAATGTTTTATAATAATAATTTATTCTATTTTAATGTTGCTGTGGGACAATGTGAGAGACGCCTATTAAATTCAATATATTATTCTAAATATTAGCATTACTATAGTAGAACAATAAAACATTATAGATGGTTTACTTAATATCGCACAGACCCCAACTGGCCAACAAATAAGTTTAAAAATAAATTATGCTTCTTAAGAAATGTACCAAAAATGAATAAATAATAATAAAAAATATGCATACTCTTTGTGCATATTAAAATGATAAAACTGTTACACAACTTCACAACTAGTAGACATACTGTAGCCTGAGTATTTTCTTCCTAACAAAAGTAAACAGTTTAACAAGTGCTCTCTCAATATAATACTGAACAATTTACCAAAAAAAAAATATATAATACTAAAATATAATATTTTTATAATAGCGAACGTTATCATCAGAGATTATTTAAGCCAAATTCTAGACATGTTTGCCGCACGTGTTTACAACCGGTCAAACAAATAGCCTATGTTTTCTGTGAATGTTCCCTGCAGGTTATTTTCGGGTTTATTTTATAACCTAAACAGAACGTTACCTGACGGTAATTTTTTAGATTTTACTTGTATAACCCTGTAAATTAATTAACGTTGCAGATATGTGTCATTTATTTATAAACAAACTATATAATGCTCGGACACCCTCGGTCTCTCTTGCGCAACTGTTGAGCGCGCTCTCGGACACATTCGGTCTCTCTCGCGCATTGAGCGCGCTCGCGCCAATCGCTTCGCTTTTGTCCACTCCGGCGCCTCATAAACACACACACACACACACACCAGAGAAAAAAACTTTGCAGGTCCTATGGCGGAGAGAGAGCCTACTCGGATGAAAGCCGCGTCAGTGAGTTCAATTATAGTAACGCCACATTTTTTTTTGTCAGTAACGGTAACTGCGTTGTAACGGGGGAAACAGTAAATCGTTTGATTACTCGTTACTGAAAAAGATAACGCCGTTAGTAACGCCGTTTATTTATAACGCCGTTATTCCCATCACTGGTTGTGACCCCTGAAGATGTTCGATAGGGTCAGAGCGAGCTGTCTCCCTCCAACCTCAAAGTACATGCTGCCACTATTTCACCATATCACGACCAAATAGATGGCAAATCAGTAGGGAAGCATGACCTGGTCATCAGGTTCCTTAGGGAGGGTGAAACGATAAAATCCTCCTCGGCCCCCTTCCACAGGCACGTGCACACATAGACATCAAAAGGGGCTTGAGCACCTGCCCTTTTTATCCCTGGAGAGAAAGTGCCCTTTTTTCTGGGGTGCTTTTTTTTTTATTTTTGAAAAATAATATATATTCCTGTTTAGGCACAGCTTCCCTGTCAAACAAATATATTTATTGAATGGTGTATCTAAATATCAGGTCAGGAGTTGAAGTTCTGAAGCGCTCCCTCTCTGAAGCGCCGATCAGAATAAACGCGTCTGCTCTAGTGAGCTCGCGCTGCGCTGCCGTTTGGACTTTGAGCCGAGCGGATAAACAGTCTGTGAGGCGCGTGCGGTTCAAATGAGTTTCGTTCCGCTTTTGGCACATAAACATTATCGAACATTTATCGAACTCGATATTGATATCGAGTATTGACTCGATATTGATATCGAGTATTGACTCGATATTGATATCGAGTATTGACGATATTGACTCGAACTTGATATCGTTTTATTGAGAAAAATTATATCGCGATAATGAATGAATGAGCATATCAATTTAAGACGTGGCTATGGCTAAATGTAATTTATGACCTTGTATGGAAAATCCGGACGTTTTTATGACTTTTTATGGCCTAAAATTCTTATTATTAAAGTTAATGACTTACATACATCAAGAGTCTTTCCCCCTGAAATGTAGAAATCTAAACTGGTGAATTTAGAAGAAATCTACAGATGCAAACAGATGGAGGATAGTAGGTTTAAAACAAACTCCATCTAAATGTGGATTTTGAAGCTTTTATTTGATGATGATGATGATGATACAGTCCTCCCTCAAATGTGAAACTAAGTCCATGTCACCATCAGGTGTATCAAATATATACTTGATTGAAACTAGTAGCATAGAAAACATGCACATTGTGGCATGGTTTCCTTTGCTGCTCTATAAACCTATGAATACTAAGGAGACCATGGTTTCTGTGTGAACTGATTATTTTGTAGACATCTTTTGAAAATGAAACAATTGCCTGAGTTTGAGGAAGATAAAATTAATTAATTTTTTTAATAATTTTTTTTAAAAGTCAGAGTTGTGTTAATATACATACTTTTTTGTTTTAAAAAAAAGTAAAAAAAAAAACGTAATTATGAAAAGGGCCCTTTTTTTCACTTGAGCCCCTGCCCCTCAAAATGTCTGTGCATGTCCCTGCCCTTCCATACCCTCTTGGGACCTTGCCCTGGTGCTTTGAGCACTTCAGGATGCTCCCTTTGAGCCTTTGCAGTCAGCAGACCTAAAGCTTCTGTCCATGAAGACTTTGCTGCTGGTTGAACTGGCCTCTATCAAGAGGGTAGGGGACCTGCAGGCATTTTCGGTCGACGAATCGTGCCTAGAGTTCGGGTTCACTCCCTTCAGGGACCAGGAAGTGAACCTGCAAGCGCTGCCCCTGGAGGAGGCATGCCCAGCCCTGGCTTTGCTCTGTCCCGTTCACGTTCTGCGACTGTACGTGGACAGAACTGAAAGCCTCAGGACCTCAGACCAGCTCTTTGTCTGTTACGGAGGCCAGCAGAAGGGAAAGGTTGTCTCCAAGCAGAGGTTAGCTCACTGGATAGTGGATGCCATCGCCTTGGCTTACCACCCACAAGGCGTGCCCTGTCCGCTCAGGTTGCGTGCTCACTCTACGAGAGGCATTGCATCCTCCTGGGCGTTGGCACGTGGCGCCTCGCTAACATATCTGTAGAGCTGCGGGCTGGGCAACACCTAACACGTTCGCTAGGTTCTATAGCCTATGTGTAGAGCCGGTCTCCTCCCGTGTTCTCACCCTAAACGGGTAGAAGCACTGAGACGCCCGGCTCTGTCGGCTTGCTGCACCCTACTGTGCGCTTATATTGCTCCAGAGTGAAAAACCTGTTGAGTCATCCACCACCTTCGGAGCATCCGGCGCCAGGCCTTTATCTGTTGAATCCTTGAGAACCAGGTCTAGAATGGGTTCCATATGTGCAACCCTGCGGGGATCCCATATGTATATTCTTCCACGTTGCTCCTAAACAGAAGCCTTTGTCTTTCCCATGGGCTAAGTCACCCAGTATCTCATATGCAGTACAACCTTCAGGTTTGTCCATATGTATATCTCCACATAACTCCTTCTGGGAAGAATGTGGCTTCCGCAGCGTTCTCCTTTCTAACGGAAAGGGCACGCTTTCCCAGTGTTATCCAATAGTCTTGCTGTATGGGTTACCACGGAACAACAGTGACAGACACTCTCTGTGTAAGCCCTCTCCTATCATCCTTCCAGGCAAGAAGGGGCAGGAGGCTTGCATAGGGCACTGGAAGGGAGCAACAGCTGTGGCACTTTGGTATGGATTCCTATCAGTCGGATCACTCTGACGTGGCGTTGAACGTGACCGACTGAAAGGGAACATCTCGGTTACGTATGGTAACCCTCTTTCCCTGAAGGAGGGAACGGAGACGCCACATTCTGTCGCCACAGCTCTTGTACCCCGCTGCGCGGCCTGGCCAACTACTCGTCTCCTCAGCGAAAAACTGAAGTGCAATCACACCAGCTGCTCATTATATACATTATGTGAGCTGTATTTTATTTATCATCAGGTATTTGCAAGATCAAAGACCGCAAGAGGAGAGAGAGTGGCATCAGCACTGGCAAGATCATTTAGTCTCACTATTTTTAATGAAGATGATTGTGTTTTGAGCATCTGCAACTTACTTTCAGTTTCATTTCCTTGCTGAAGCGACACTCATCTGGGGTGATGCTTGTTGCAGTAGTACTGTCATATCTGGCTATAATATGTTATATAGCCTATAACACGCTCTCACACATTGATTTTTCTACCATTTTGGGAGGAGTAAAATTTACATATGTGGTTTCAACAACCAGATGTATTTACACCTGTCCAGTTTTGTTTGGAATGTGTCTCAAACCACCGCCTGAAGTGGTTTGAGTGATCGGATTTACATCCGTCTTGAAAGCGTTTCAGACAGCATTTAAACCTGGCCTTTTCACGATCGGATTGATATCTGATCAGAGAAAACGCATGAAGTGACCAGGTGTAAAAAGGCCTATAGATGACTGGAGCTCAATACTCGCGGCATTGGATGGGTAAGCCTAAGCCAGGCAGGTCGTTCAAGTGGGAGTGCTCATGCAGCATCTGACGGGAGTTCAATACTCACAGCATCAAACGGGTAAGCTCAAATGTCAGTTAAATTGGTATGTCGATGCTGGTTTTTTGACCAGAAGGGCTCTCGCAGTATCCGACGGGAGCTCGATTCTCATGGCATCGGACGGGTAAGCCCTGCTAGCAGTTGAACATGGATGCTCTCGGTTGTAGTCCGACTGGAAAGGCTCTCTCAGTATCTGACAGGAGCACAATACTCACAGCATCAGATGGAATAGCCCTGCTAGCAGTTGAAACGGCAACAATTGCATATAGGGGTGAGCTCCTCCGGGAGCAGAGGGGATATCATTGCTGTGGCAGTGATAGAAGGGTTAGAGGTAGAGACAGGACTCCTGCAGGAGTGGATATCACTGATGCGGCAGTGAAAGAATGATTAGCCGTAGAAAAGTCAAGTTAGACGGAAAGACTAATGTTTTGGTTAATGCAGACGAGCTAAAGCTAAAATGGAGAAATAGTGAAAAGCGCATTTTGCAAAAAACAGCTTGTGATACGTATAAAAATGGGTTCCACCTCTCACGCTATTATCATGAGATAATTATTTTGTTCTCGCTTCCTATGGGGAAAAGCAGCTCAAATTATTTTGCTGTATCAACAGAATGCGATAAAGAATTCTGAAGCTATATGCTGTATTTTTAAGGTAACTGAAAAATCAGCATAATCAATAATCAATTTAGCGATTTGATTCAGTTGGAGGAAGCAGAGACAGTAGAGAGGATAAATCAATTTCTGAGAGAATCTGTGCTCTGATGTTGCTGGCGACTTCCAAAGTGATAGCTTTTGGTGGTATGGGCATCTGTGTTGTGCAGAACAGGAAAATTAAAATCCATCTTGGGGGAGAGAGTGGGGAAAGCCGTGGTGTGTGGCTGAGCAGAGGGAGGAGGAGAGTGGGGCCTGGCAGGGAGAGTAGGGCCTGAAGGCCTACTGCCGCGGCCCGACACTCAAAGAGGATCCAGTCTTTCACAACAGGAAGATGGTGTTTGTATGAGATGCAACTTTGTGGCCCTACGGGCTTTGCTTGTTCTATTGGCGGCCTTAGAGGGTGAAGTGGATTAAGGAGATTCTGGTTGCAAGGAGACATTCAAATCATAGAGCTGGGCTTTGTTCATTCTCCTTGAGAAATCTTTGCTGCGCTGATCAGCGACTGCCTCTATCTTAACACTGTCCTTTTCTCATTTGCTGGGATATTTGGATGGGCAGAGATGTACAAAGGGTGTGGAGAGCAGATCGGATGGGCTGACGACAGCGCAATGGAGTCGGACGTCATCAGACGGGAAGAGCTCAATCTCTGACATAGCGGCAATTGGGCGGATCCATGTGCAGAAAACTGTTGAGGAACATATTTAAGTCTATGTATAGGCCTCCTCTCATGTTGATTGGGTAGATCATTTGAACTTGCTCCTCCCGGACTTTGTTAATAAAACATCTTAAATATGCGGAAATAACTTATAGATAATGTGAAGAACCGTCACGTCGGGTTGCATGCTGGGATGGTGGCACCATCTTGTGAGGATCCCTCAAAGCTTCCGATACTGATACCTGCTTATCTTTTGTTTTGTCTGCTTAAATCATTAAAATCTTGAAGGAGAAAAGAATGACATGGAGAAGGGAAAAGAAAAATGAGAAGGTACCATACCCGGATAAACTAAATGTCAATGCCAAGCAAAGGTATTTGCACAAAATAAAGACTATAAACAACATAGATCCATATGACTTGGCAGCCCGAGACCCCAAAGCATTACCTCCACTTACATAACCGGACATTGTGAACTATTTTGTTTTTGCATAAACTTTGCGTGTTACAACCAGAATTTAATCAACATTGAATAACTGTCAGTTATATGTTCTGTTTGTGGACTCCTATGATGAGTTTCCTTTTTATTCAATGTTTCCTCCCTGTGTTTAGTTCCTGTTTGCTTGGTTTCTGATTATGTCCTTTGTCACTATGGTTACTCAATGGTATATTGATTATATGCACTTCTGTCTCATTCGTTTCTTTATTAACTTTGTGTAATATACTTCTTGTTTAGTTTAGTGCTTTGTCTGTTCATAATTTTTAGCTAAAAACTTTTTATGCATTTTGGCTGTTCATTTACATGTTTTGGGGGCCTGAAAATGCTAACTTTTGGCCTGGGAATGCATAATACAGTGTTTTTAGATGTTTTCGCTGATCTGTGTGAATGAGGATCATTTTGCAACATTGTCGTCTGTACGCAAAAAACGCAACGGAAAAATGTTTCTGTTTTTTAGTACATCTTTGTTGTGTAAATGTACCCTAATACTATGTAGGTTTGCATGTTGCTTATCCTCCTGAGCTTATACTCCTATGTGTATAAGTTTTATTTGAAATTGTAAATTAATACTCTTGCTGCAAATAGATCCTGCCTCAACACTTCCTCACTCCTGCTGCAACCAACGCCTGACAATAACAATACTCAGGATGCGATCTGTGATAAAAGCAGAGAAGGGTATGCTTTTAAAACTTCTTTAATGAAAACAAATCACAAATCACAGTATGTATTTTGTGCAGCTGTTAAAGTTAGGAGAGACGATTGATTTATGGGGATTATAAAAAAAGGAGTGGGTGGATTTTTACATTTTTAGGCCCCATCCACACTACTACGTTTTAGATTAGAAACAGAGACCTTTTGCTTTGTTTGCACCTCCCATCAAGACTAAAACGGCAAAAACGAAGACCTAAAACGGAGAAGTTTAGAAACGCTGCCGACCCCGTTTTGCGTTTTGAATCTCCGGAGGGCGTTTTAGTGAAGACGGGTCAAAACGGAGGACTTTAGAAACGATGATGCAGAGGCTCACGCTCGGCTCTCTGGTTGGGTGTCATCAGTCATGGCAAGCGTTTCTGACTTTGATGTCTTTGCTAGCAGCTGTTTGCTAGTTCAATGCTATAACTGCGTCCATGCGCCGGAGGCAAGCTATTATTCGAGCGATCTGTGACAATTCCCGTGTGCAGCGGCAGTATCGAACGTACATGGAGCGTCACTCTTTTTGCAGAGGTAACTTAGCTACTTTCTTCTTCGTCAAATCTGAGGAATAGTCCATCTGTTTCCTGTTTACACCGGCACGCGCATGCCCAGTGTAGGTGAATGGTCACGTGATCTGCGTTTTCAGTCGTTTTAATGTGGACGGATATCAATTCTAATACGCAGCTAAAACGCTGGTGTGGACGGAGATCGTATTCGTTTTAATTCTCCGTTTCTAAACTAAAACGCAGTAGTGTGGATGGGGCCTTAGGCTGGTTGTTTACACACTGTGGACACACATTTGTGTTCAAACACCTTATAAAAGTGCTTGACGCTCGATGTTATGTCAGAACTAAACTGACGAATTCTCACCTGAGAGCCTAATCACCTTAAGAGTGTAAACTAAACGAGCCAATGGACATTGGCATGCAAGATTTGCATCATGCACCCCACCCCGCGAAGTGGGTATGTAAGGATGCTTGCACTTGCACATTCAAAGCTTTCGCTTCGGAGCTGAGCGTTTCTTCCGATTCTGCTCTGCAATCATCTACTACGAGTGTTCTTCAAACCACATGTCACTCTAAAAGAGCATTTCTCTGCATTCATTTCCCTGTGCGCTTCAGCACTATAAAAGAGCTATTTCCCTAAAAAAAAACAAGCACTGTTTCTGGATGCAGTAATTTCCTGGCTCTGTCTGACAGTCATGATCACTGCCTCACATGTCTGGGCTTAAAGCACGCTGAGGTGGCTTTTGTGGATGAGTCCTGTACCCAGACCCGGCGCCAGACACAAATTCACGGACGGGCATACATTTTTTTCAGGGGGGCACAAATGAGATAAACCTAATTTCCTAATTGCTTAATATTAAAGGATATGATCGTTAATGAATTGAATATGTATGATACAAATGATAATGATCGATAGTAGTCTAGATAATGTACTGACGCTAACAATTTGTGCTGTTTAGGCTCGCGCAGCCTCGATTAAACAAATAGGCCTAACTGCAGCTCACACAAAGAAACTCAGTTAGCAGCACACTGCGGTTAAAATTGTTTAAATGTGCAAGTTAGTTTTTATAACGTTATTTATAACATGAAGCAACACCACGACCAAGTGCTGAATATCATCACGATTGAAAATGTAACACTGATTTCGACAGTTCAATAAGTAATTCATATTATAAGTCACTTACATTTTAGATGCAATATTGACTTTTTGTTCTATTTTAGCAGTGAAAATAATTCCAATCCAAACAAAGATCCCAGCAGAAACAGAACGCAGTCAACCGTGTTTTCATTACTAAATGATTCAGTGTTTTAAACGAATCGGTTGAGTCAAAGATTCAATGACCCATTCATGAACGACTTCTTTTTTCTTGATGAATCAGCTGTTTGAACGAATCGTTTGAACAAATGACTCAATGACTCGCTTAATAACACCGCTTATCACTTACCGCCATCTACTATTTGTATATTTAAAAAAAAGATTTAAAACAATCTCATAACATTATTTAATGTATATTACTTAGTGTAAATGATTTAATTTGATTGGTAACAGTCCTGTAGTGTCTTATTCTAATTTAATTTATTGATCAAATAAAGAATTTAAAATGAAAGAGGAATCATTAAGATATATAATCATATATTTAATAAAATTAGGGGAAATGTCCTTTATAAAAGTAAAAATATCACAAATGCCGATTTAAATATGTCAAAGCTGATTGAACTCTGATGTGAATAGGCCTACTGATTTATAATAAATTATATTCAACACAATTGTCACAATGTCAAGCCCTGACACGTTTTATTTATTTATGAATTCATTGTTCATTAGTCAATTATCTTTTATCTTTCTATTCTATTCTATTTTAACATTTAGATTTGATGGCCGAGTGCGGGCGCGGGCGGTTGCGGGCGCGGGCGGTTGCGGGAGACTAGATAGGGAGACTCCCTATCTAACTAAAACATCCAAAAACAAATAAATTGTTATTCATCTATTGCACAAAAGCAATAAGAACAACTAAACAAAATAACGATTTACAGTCCCAATTAGGTAGAGTTTCTATTTATAACGTGTTTTTGCAGCGTTGTGCAATGTAGCCAATCACAGACATATGTGTTGATTTCTAAAATGCAATGGCCAATCAGATGCGTTTAAGATACAATCCACTCACCGCTCAAAACTTTGGAGTTTTTGTTCAGTGATGAATTCTGCATGCTGGCAAATCCTTTGATTATACCAAACAAAGTGTTGACATTATGAAAGATTCATTGTGCAGTCAGCTTCATTGATAATAAAAGAGCTTTGTGAGATCGCGATGATCGAGATGTGGGACGTGACATAGAGTTGATGAAGGGAGACAGGGTCGTCCAGGGCGGGCACTAGTGACTCACAGGGCGGGCCAGGCCCCCCAATGCCCCCCCATGGCGCCGGGTCTGCCTGTACCCAATGCAGGAAGATGACCATCGTGGTGCTGCGGCTGAGACTCGAATACCTCAAACGAGGTGGAGTCCTCTTTGCTATGCCCAATCTAGTTCCTTTGCCCAGCAGAGGGCTACATCGGTGAATACACGGGGTGACCTGAGGATCACAGTGGGGGCTCTCCCGCCGAGAACATACCCGTGGGCCCCCCGCTCCTCTAGCGCATCGCAAGCTGTGGAGCTTCCGAGTGATATTGCTGGAACTAGCATTTCATTCTGGGCTCCGGCGGAGGATCAGATGTCTATCGCTGCATCAGGGGGTGGGCTAGAGTCCTCTGGGGATGAAGACTCGGCTGCTTTGCCCTCTTCGGGGAGAGTAGCTTTGATCGAGCCTTACTCAGAGCTGACGGCCATGCTTTCCCGGGCTGCTGAGAGTGTCAGGCTCGAATGGAGGCCTCCACTGTGTCCCGAATGCTCGAGTCTGGACGACTGGTATCTTGGAGCGGCACACGCTAGTCAACAGTGTCCCACCCCAGTAACTTTCTTTCCGAAAGTGCCATTTTCTGCGTGAAACTGAGCTGGTGCCTCATCCGCCCTTACTACACTCGATGGTGGGGTGGCCAAGGGGTACGTGGAGATCACCCCAGTGGAGCGCACGGTTGTGATGTCCACAAAGCACTAGAGGTCTTCTCGGGTCGTAAAATCTGTACCTGACCTGAATCGACCCAAATCATTTCTTACCCAAACCCGATGAGCATAAATACATTTTTTAAAAAGAAAAACCCAATCCGAGACTGACCCGATGAACTTAGACCTGAGTCCGACCCGACGGCATTTAATTTCAAACCCGACTGCACCCGAATGTAAAAAGCATTGACGTGCACAACCTGCGACCTGTCAGTCAGAAAAAATCCTGGTGTCCTGCTGACTGATTTAGGCTTCTGACCCTCAGGCTTCCAATATGAATGAAACTGACGTGTATTTAGCCCTCAGTAATGATCACTCTATCCTATTTTGGGTAAAAAAAAAAACTAAATTGGAAAAATAAAACCGAAGAAATGTATATGATAATCCATATGTTTTTCTCCAGAATACAGAAATGTCCAGGTGTTTTTTCCTCCACAGTAGTGTCACAGTCGTTGTCTGCACCATTCTGTCTTCGTCTTCACTACACTCAGGGGCGTAGCAACCGGGGGGGGGGGGGGCGGTGTTACATGTATGTCCTGTGTTTCCCCCGTTCTTTGTGTATTTGGTTCAGTCCTGTTTCCAGTTTCCCGCTCCTCGTTAGTGTTTAGTTTATTCACCTGTGTCTAGTTCATTTGCCCCAGCTGTGCCTTGTTTCCCTAATCTGTTCTCTGTGTATGTAAACCCTGTGTTCTCCCTCACTCCTTGTCGGTTCTCGTTCGTATGTACGTTTGTGTTTGGTGTGTAAAGTTACAGTGTTGTCCTGAGTTTGGAATTAAATCCTGTTTACTTCTATTCTTCGTCTCCTCGTGCTTCCTACCACCGTGTACCGTAACAGAAGAACCGACCGTTACAGCAGCATTATGGGCATCTTCCTCTACCCTCAAGATTCCACTGACCTCAGCCTCTCCCAGAATCACCATCCTATCGAGACCTACGTCGAGGAATTCCTCCACCTCGCCCATCAGGTGTCCTGGAAAGAGGCAGCCCTCAAGCACTCCTTCTGGATGGGTCTGGACGATCCACTCTTTGGGCAATTTCCAGCTACTGCCACCACATGTTCCCTTAGGGAATATATCGACAACATCCTGTGGGTGAGTGGATCGTCCTACACCGTTGATGTAACCCCAGATCTCCCTTCTGTTCCTGTCTCCCCACTGTGTCCAGTGTCTCGTTCTGCCGAGACCGTCATGCCTATGCATCACGTCATGCCCACCGTGCCAGTTGGAATTTTGGTGGAGCTAAAAGAGGAAGACTGGCTTATAGACTGGGACACAGAGCATGAGCCCGTCGCCTGCCCGCCAGAGCCTGAGCCTGTCGCCTGCCCGCCAGAGCCTGAGCCCGTCGCCTGCCCGCCAGAGCCTGAGCCCGTCGCCTGCCCGCCAGAGCCTGAGCCCGTCGCCTGCCCGCCAGAGCCTGAGCTTCCCTGCAGCCCTGCCGAGCCAGAGCTTCCCTGCAGCCCTGCCGAGCCTGAGCTTCCCTGCAGCCCTGACGAGCCTGAGCTTCCCTGCAGCCCTGCCGAGCCTGAGCTTCCCTGCAGCCCTGCCGAGCCTGAGCTTCCCTGCAGCCCTGCCGAGCCTGAGCTTCCCTGCACGCCTGCCGAGCCAGAGCTTCCCTGCACGCCTGCCGAGCCGGAGCTTCCCCGCACGCCTGCCGAGCCGGAGCTTCCCCGCACGCCTGCCGAGCCGGAGCTTCCCCGCGCGCCTGCCGAGCCAGAGCCTTCTCCGCTGGTCCCGTCCAGTCCTCCCGAGCCTTCTCTGCTGGTCCCGTCCAGTCCTCCCGAGCCTTCTCCGCTGGTCCCGTCCAGTCCTCCCGTGCCTTCTCCGCTGGTCCCGTCCAGTTCCCCCAAGCCTGTCTCTGAACCCGTCACTCCCCCCAAGAAAATTTTGGGGGGGGGATATAACCCACCCGAGGGACAGTCTCCACCCTGGCCACCTGAAGTGGCCTCTCCACCCTGGCCACCTGAAGTGGCCTCTCCACCCTGGCCACCTAAAGTGGCCTCTCCACCCTGGCCACCTGAAGTGGCCTCTCCACCCTGGCCACCTGAAGTGGCCTCTCCGCCCTGGCCTCCTGCACGTCCTGCTCCGCCCTGGCCTCCTGCATGTCCTGCTCCGCCCTGGAGGCTTCCTGCTCCGGGTAGGCCACTCCCTCGTCAGCCTCCAGGGCGCCCACCCCCCCACCCTTATTGATGTTACTCGGCGCGAGGACGCGCCTTGCAGGAGGGGGAGCTAATGTTACATGTATGTCCTGTGTTTCCCCCGTTCTTTGTGTATTTGGTTCAGTCCTGTTTCCAGTTTCCCGCTCCTCGTTAGTGTTTAGTTTATTCACCTGTGTCTAGTTCATTTGCCCCAGCTGTGCCTTGTTTCCCTAATCTGTTCTCTGTGTATGTAAACCCTGTGTTCTCCCTCACTCCTTGTCGGTTCTCGTTCGTATGTACGTTTGTGTTTGGTGTGTAAAGTTACAGTGTTGTCCTGAGTTTGGAATTAAATCCTGTTTACTTCTATTCTTCGTCTCCTCGTGCTTCCTACCACCGTGTACCGTAACAGGCGGGGGGGACGGTGGGGACACGTCCCCCGCACTTTTAGAAATAGGTGATTCTGTCCCCCGCATTTTTTTTGACCCAGCGCCACTATTTCCGCCCGTGTTCTCTGATTTGTTACTTAGACTTGAGTGAACTAACATTCAGCCAATCACAGCGCGAATCATCAATTGGGCGCGTCTGCCATAAGCTTCAAACCTCTTGTTGTTTTTGCGAATTTTCGTGTTCGTTTAGTCGCTTTGCTGTTTGGCCGTCTAATGCACCCCAGAAAAAAAGCAGAGAACGATTACATAATTTTTTTCAAACACACACTGTAAGTATAATGTGTTACAGTATGTCGCAATGACATGAATCACACGTAAAATTTCCTTGTTATGATTCAACCTACCATAACGCAGTAAGACGTGTAAGACAACAGAACCCGTATGGACCTCTTCACGTCGCGCCGGATTGTGCCGAGTGTGTGTTAAATGCTCTCCTACTTGTTGCTTTGGATAAAAGCGTCTGTTAAATGAGACATAACAGATTATTCCCAGCAGGCACACAACGTCATAAGACGTTGATATTTGGTTAAATTTCGGTTGCGACGTCGGGTGACCAGAATTCAATGTAAATTCAACATCTAATGTCAATGTTAAATTGATGTCCAATACCGAATACATTAATTTAGGTTTTATTGATATATTTTTATAAAATGTTTGTTGTATAAAATTACTGTAGGCTAGATGTAATCTGTATACTCATTGAACACCTTTTTTTTGGTCCAACTGTTAAGAAGTAAGATAAAAGTTATTGTTCAAGTGTAGTTTAACTGAAATATTGTAAATATCATAAAATATCTTTATTTCATAAAAATAAAGTATAGATGTCCACAGTGGTCTGAAAGTCCCAAGTCCTGCAGTATTTTTTTATTTCGAGTATGATTTCACAAAAATAGGTTGCTGTAAGCTATCATGGCATGTTCCCAAAATTGCCACTAGGGTGCTTTAAAATGGCAATTGCTATTCCATCTAGAATTTATTATTATGAACATCACCTTTCAGTCCCTCCAGAGAAACGCGATTATGCGATCGCATGATTCAATTCATAATCAGCCAAAGTCTGCATATTTATGCGGGGGCATTTTTTAAAAAATATGCCGCACTTTTGCCGCACAAATTGCCGATTTCCGCGCAAAATATGCGGGGCTTGTATGATTTCATAATCCCCGCATTTTCGTTGCAAAAAAGTCACATATATCTTAGCAGAAAGTTGAAAAATGTTGCGTTTACTTCACACAAGAGCAGCCATTTCCCCCTGTTGCCATGGGAGCATTATAAAGTGATTTAATTACGCGGCGTGAACATTTTCACAGATGTTGTAGCATATTCCTTTTGTAAAGCTACAGAACTTGTTTGACTCATCAATGTTTTGTAAGTTTGAGCCATGTGTTTATTAAGGTCTGAAATAAATAAAACAAGATGAAAAATTCCAGCACTTTCTGTGATGCAGTTATGCTTGCTTATCATAGGAAGTAATAAGAAATGACTCTTTACATTAAAGCAGCACTAAGTAGGAATTCCGTTTTTGTCAAACAGCGACCCCTAGAGTCGCTGTGGAGTACTTGTACTGTCGTGAATAGCACTCACGCAGAGATGGCTCGCACTCACGGCCGGATCCCCTCCCCCTGTACACCGGTACCTGTTCAGTAGGATGGACGCTGTAACTAGTGGAAATAAGGTATGGCCCCTTTAAAGGGTCATGAAACCCTAAACCAAATTTTCTGAGATTTTATCAGAGGTATGTGTGTTGAACACCATTGAAGACAATGTTAGCATCTGTTAGATTTAATAGTAGGGTGAAAATGGTTAAATTTTAGTTTATTTCCGCTATTTTCGTCTTCCGGGTTTAAAATCTTCATCGCAGGCTGTGACGTGGCAGAGCACAGTATAGTGCGTTGATGACTCATCGGTGTCTCATAATTATTAATGAGACTGAGTTTTCATATCCTATGAGAAGACACGGTCTCTTAATTATTCATGACACCACGTGGATCTTTCCAGTGACAGACATGTCAAACTGTGATATATCGCGTAGTAGATGAGAGAGGCAATCATGGGACGCACGCAAGTGTTTGTTTTCGTGGTGCAAAAGTCCAATTGGGTTGAATATGTTTCCCCGCGATGCTGCCCGGGCTAGACTCTGGCTCTGGGCGGTTGGTTTTCCATCAACCACGGACACATCTAAACGTGTGTGTCGCAAACATTTTTGAGCTTCGAGAATTGGAAAATGGTGGACTTCGCCTTGTTGACAACCAATGCAGGTTGCGTCTTGCGAGTGATGCGGTACCAAGTCCCGAGGACTTTTCTATCCCTTCAGAGGTGTGTGTGTGTGTGTGTGTGTCTAAAATGAGAAGTCATCCACCTCCACAGAGCCATCTTTATTATGGGGGTTCAGGGGGGGCGTAGATCTAGGCTATGCACGGAACGTTTTTTTAAGCGGAAAATTAATAATTTTCAAATATATGTATAGTGTCTATAAACAACTATATATTTTATAATGACATTATAATTATACATGTAGCCTACATTAATATGTTCTCAATAGAATTACGATTACTGTAGGCTTACTAGGCTAATATAGCAGGGCATTCAGTTACTTTTGAAAGGACAATAATAAAGTGTCGTATTTCATAAGACTTTAACTTTGCCAGCTATAAAAAAAAATGTAGCATTTCCTCACAGTCGATACGCATGGGATACTGGCGATGACAGTGATGGCCTTACCACACCCCTTCTCACAGCCATCCACGCCCATTTAAGTTGCATTTTTCAAAAAGATTGTGAGCTAGACTTGAGCTGAAAGAGGGGGGTTTCATGACCCTTTAAGAGCTGCGCGCGCCCAACACCACATGTATACGGCGCCGGGTTATTTCTGTTTGATGCTCATTTTATCAGATCTGTTTTTTTAAGCAATTCGTTACCTCGCGAGACCTGATATCACACGATACTTCCTAACACTGAGGCTCGCCGGCCCAAAGTTGCAAGGGTGGTTTTGCGGCTCACAGGCACCAGGGGGGTGCGAGACGACCACCATTCAACACGAAATCAGTAATATAAACATTACAATGACTCCAAAGCTGTTCGGTTAAGGTAAAAAAGTTACTTAGTTCACCTTTAAGGTAGTAGCCTAGTGAGAACACGGTGTTGTTGGGGAATCACTTTTTCTCTCTTTTTCATCAAACCGCAGTTTTTGCAAGTTCCCGCAATTTCATCGCATAAAATTGCATAAATATCCCGCATATTCCATCGCATTTTTTAAGAAAACGTGCCGCATAATCAAGGATTTTTGCCCTCAACAATCACAAAAAAACTCCGCATTTTTCTGGAAGGACTGACCTTTGGGTCACATCACCATACAGCTTTTGTCCCCCCCCCCACTTTTATAATGGCTGCTACGCCCCTGACTACACTTCCCAGAATCCTTCTTGTCTCCACACCTGAACTCACTCCCTCAATCACCCACCTGTTCTTCGTCATCATCATCCGTGTCACCTGTCCTCACCTCATTATTGTTCATTGGTATCTGTATTTAGTTTCCTTCTGTTCAGTTAGTCTTGGGCGGTTCTTGTTTATGTTACACAGGTGTGTTTATTCTCTGCCTGTCTGCTGTTTTGTTCATAAGTAAAGTTTATTGAATTGGAAATCTGGACACTTGTCTTCATCTACCTTCACCACACCCGTGACAAGTAGATGCATAAGATGCTCATGCATCATGATTTTGCATACCTAAAAAAGTTATAAAAAAGTTTATCATAATAATCTAACATTTTATAATAAATGTTATAATAAAGACCTCTCTAATGGTTTATTATCATTATTATGGTACGACCGTTTGATTGACGCACTTACTGTCCAATGATTCTAGGTGGTCTTGGAAATGATTGGCTGGAGTTTTTCGAGTCCTGCCCGTTCCACAGATGATTAAATTGCTTAATTTTCATTTCAGTGCTTCTAACTCAGTGGCTGTAAGTGGGTTAGGAATAGGATTTCAATTGATTTTGAAAAAATGGTCAAAAAAGAAAATCACATACCCCACCTTTAATATCCTTTTACATTCTAATTCTAAACAAACTTTTATTTTTGGTTTATTATTTTTAAGGCCCAGTATGGGAACTGACCAAAACCTCCAGCTTCAACCCAAAAGTCCATCCTACAATTTCGGATACATCAGTGTTAGACAGCGAATCCATCTCTTATTTCATCAAATAAAGCAAAACAGATTAAGCTAAAAAAAAAAAGAGGCCACTTTATCATCAAACAAAGCAAAACAGATCAAGCTAAAAAAAGGCCACTTTATCATCAAACAAAGCAAAACAGATCAAGCTAAAAAAAAATGGCCACTTTATCATCAAACAAAGCAAAACAGATCAAGCTAAAAAAAAGGGGCCACTTTATCATGAAACAAACCAAAACATTCAGTCGTACCATTGTCTTCTATCTTATGCTTAAGAAGCTCTCAAGTCAAATCCCCATCCGACCCATTCTTTGTGGATGACTCCGACCACCCCGTCACACGTTCTTGGTTCCAAATAACACCTCAAAAAAACAATCATCCAATCCGGCATCCCAGGGTTCTTTGTTAATCTATCTCCCGTTGCTGTCCAGTGATTATTTGCTTTTTTGGGGTAGTGCTCTGTGTTCGAGCCAAATTCCAAGCTCAGAGCCCTCTCCTTGGACAGCACGCCAAATACGCACATTTTATACTATATCTGATTATATGTATGTGTGAACTTGTGAAATTATGTTTTATTAAAAAAGTTGGGAAGGAGCACGTTCAGATAATCTACCCAGTTAGCTTGAGAGGAGGCTTATATATAGAGCCAACTTACCTCTGTTCCACAACAGTTTTTCAAGCATCCCTCCTCCACCCCAACTCCTCACTCTCGGTTATTCCTATCCCGGCCAGAGATGGGGAAGGGTGCTCCTGGTTCAGGCCAAATTCCGAGCTCAGAGCCCTCTCCTTGGACAGCATTCCAAATACGCATATTTTATACTATATCTGATTGTATGTAAGTGTGAACTCGTGAAACTTTCTGGAGGATTTGTTTTGTCCCAACTGCCCAGTCATTTTATAAAATAGTCCAACGGCGATCACATCGACTATAAATGCCTCTGAAGTGTGCGATCAGTCAGCAGACGGTTGGGGTACAGTGTTTGGCGAAAGTATAAACAAGGCTTAACCCAGCTTAATAATGGCGCTTTTCCACTGCTGGTATGGCTCGGTACGGCTCAGTACGGTTCGGCTCGGCTCGCTTCGCTTTTCCACTGCATGGTACGACTCGGCTCAGCACGGCACGGCACGGCTCGGTTCGCTCAGTACCGCTTCAAAGTGGGTGGGATTTAGTCTGATCGTTATAGTTTATCCGCTCCTCAGCAATCAACTAGAGGAACGTCTGCACTTCGTCCACTGACCACGATTCAGCCATTACTTTTTTGGAAGTTTTCTTTCTTTCTTTTTTCTTCAAGAAAGTCGTTTTAAAACAGGTGCTACAGCGGTGGCTGACTGACTGTTACTATTTAAATCTAGCGGGTTTGATGTCTCGTAAATACAATGACGCTGGTAGTGACGATTCTGTCTGACCAAGCAGTGATCTGCATGTTTTCACGTCATATTTTAGTATCGGTACAGTACGCTTGGAACCTCAATAGAGGTGGTACCATTTAAAGCGAGCCGTAGCGTATCGTACCATGCAGTGGAAAAGCGCCACAAGTGAGCCGTACCGAGCCGAGCCGTACCATACCATGCAGTGGAAAAGCGTCAAAGCATGCCGTACCGAACCGTGCCGTGCCGTACCGTACCATGCAGTGGAAAAGCGCCATAAGTTAACTATAGCCCCTTTCACACAGAGATTCCGGAAAATACACGGATAAAGCGACCCGGGATTTGACCCGGGTTCGTTTGATTTTGCTTCATTCACACTGCCAGTGATTTGCCGGAATCAGAGAGCGCGTTCACACACAACCCGTGTATGTTCCGGAAAGACACGTGACATCGATGTTACATGTAATGTCTCAGCAACATGCATAGTTTGCTTATGAGCTGCGATTTCTCTCTGGAGAAACCACGCTTGTGCATTTTTTTCTCTGATTCGATCATAAACTAGCGCATTACGTACCGTTTCACTAGCCTGCTTTCACTTCACTTCAGCGTCATCATTACGACACGGCATTGGTTACGGCTTTTGTTCACACAGCGCGCGTTCCGGGTCTGAACACGGCAATGTTACTAGGTCCCCAACCCGGCATCGATCCCGGCATCAGTCCCGGGTCGTGTTTGCGTTCACACAGAAGGCACTCTGGCAATTTGCCGGCAATTTGCCGGGTTCAAAGCGCTGTGTGAAAGGGGCTTATCAGTAAGCCAATAGCAGTTACTAATTATTGAGTTACCAGTTTGAAAACAATTATTAATTTTGCATTTCCATCTGGTGGTGCTAGTGGTGCAAACATAACAAACATCACCTTTAAATGCATAAAATTGTGTATCAAACATACTGTGCTTTGGACTCTGAAGTCTGACAGAGACGCCATTAGTTTGTCCAGCTCTAATGTAGCAGATGTAGCTGATGGTTTCGCTGAGCTAGAAACAGAGAAAAAAAAAAAAAATCACCATCACTGTCCAACAGACATAAATACTTATTGATTGTATACAGTCTACATCCATACAAATTTGATCTTTGTGAATTTAACATTTTTTTTCCAGAATGTTTCATTACTGCATACGAAGACATTTATTTAAAAAAGATGTCTACAGGGATATGCCATCAGTTAGTATGTAGTAGGTATGTAATCTCATACCTGTCATAAGAGATGGAGAATGAGTATGTAGAAAAATTTGTATACAGATCAATATACATAGCAAATATATCAGTGCACTAACCAAGTTGAGGACGGACCAGACTTTGAAGACTTATCATCTTTTTTGGTGCTGGGGAATTGAGCCAAAATCTCATCTAAGAAAGACAAAGGGACAACAAATGCTTCAGAGTAGCTCTCCCCCGAATGGAATGCTTGGGTGCAGCTTACTGAATACCGCTCACTAAATACTGGATACTGCCTACCCAGATTGCAAGGTGACATTGATACAATGTTGAGTTTTGTTCCAAACCATCATTTTGGTTGAGATTGACATCTCAATGATGAAAGTGTGTTGGATTAGCATTGAAATTTTGATGAAAGACGACAGCACACGTAGTTGGAAAAAGTGATTTTGAGCTAACATTTGTACATTTGATTTGTAGTTGATCACCACAAGATCATGCAGAAATGTTTCTCTGCAGAACACTTGTGGGTGTTACCCAATCAGTGCGGCCTTTTCAAACTATGATGGGCATTTTCAACCGCTTTACCTGATTTGCTCCAATCTTTTAGGGGCTTGGTTTAGGGGTGGGCCTTCATGACTTTAGCAAGTCAGATAAAGCGGTTGAAAAACACCCATCTTGTCTCAGTTATGTAGGTAGTAGCCTCCGTTCCCTGATGGAGGTAGAGAGACGTGGTGTCGAATTCTGACACTAAGGGTGACTCTTGGGAGCCCCAAACACCTCTGACGTATTCAGAAATGCCAATGAAATTGGCATGTGGAATTTGCAGGTCTGGCCATGCCCCTGGGCATACGGACATCACACGCTCAGGTTTGTGCTGAGGATCCGAGGTATGTCATGGTGTTGTGGTGGCAATTTTAATGATATTCATTGATCTTTAGTAAAATATAGATGATTCAAAGAATGTCACATGTGTGTCTCTCACTTGTAGTGAGAGAGGATTCTGTTTATGTACCTGGGGAGGCAGAAGAGGGAGACACTCCAGAGAACAGACGAACAAGGACCTCTGACCTAGATGTCAGAAGGCCATTTGGTGCAGGGGAGCTTAGTGGGCCAACTAGTCTATGGAAAACTACTGGGAGGAAGGCTCTGGGGGGAAGAAGGCCTTGAAACTAAGATAAAAGCTAGTTCAGTCTGTCTGGGGGTGTGTCACTCTTCTGCACAGGGTAACAACTGTGTATTAGACTGCTCCTATTCTTGCAAGAATAAATACTTCTATTTTATATAATTTGACCCTGAGTGTCTCTTACGCAGTGATGTTTGTTTGAGATGAATTTTTGCCACAACAGTTTTGGTGTCAGAAGTGATATTCCTTGGACGTGCCTCCTGGACCTGAGATCGGACGGTGTTTGGCCACCTGGACTAAGTAAGTTCCAGCTCTACCTCGTAAACTTGAGAGAGAGGGGCCGACCGATATCAGGGCCGGGAGAATCGACCACTGGAATCTAAAGAACCCGGTGGCAACAGAAGCATCTCTGGTAAGAGACAGTTCAATTTATTTTCTTTTGGGTAAGTTAATTAAATTCGGTTTAATTGGGAGAAGAGTGAAATTGAACCATATTGGCTGAAGGCTGTTTCTGTGGTACGTAATCTGAGATTAATTGAGATCTATATAGATCAAGAAATTTCAAACAGATACGAGGGAAAAATCTGAGATTAATTGAGGTCTGTAACAGAACAAGAAATTTCAAGCAGATAAATAATCTGGGATTAAGTGAGAACTGTAACAGATCAAGAGATTTCAAACAGATAGGTACCCTGAAAATTAGTTGTTCCACGACGGAGCAAATTGTTTTTAGGTACTGAGGCTAATTAGGGGGAACCAGAATTTTTTGGTAAACCATAATTAGGAGGGCACTAATAGTGCAACCCGACCGATTTGGGTTAAAAGAAAAGAGTCGGATTTGTTAGGGACGCCTAACAGATTAAAGAAAACGCGCGTTGAAGAGAAATCCACAGGGAACAGAAAACAGCCAGTATGGGAAAATCTCAGAGTAAGCATGCCAAATTTGATACACCGGTTTTCTGTAGAACTAGGAAAGTATGGGGGGAAATGTATGTTTTAGATATTGGGAAAAAAACTGAGAAAATACCATGATTTCCCCAGGGAGGGAACACTGAGCACAAATAGACTAAGAGTGTGCGAGAATCAGTGGAACAGGGCAGCGGGACAAAAGGTTGTTGTGGCTGCGTTCAACATGTGTGTAAAAAATGTGAACAGATAATGGATTGTTCAGTTGAAGATAAAATGTCGAACTGCCAGGAGAAATAATGTTTTTTACTTCTTCATCCAGTAAATGGATGCATGACATTAGATGTCTATAGAACTTAAATTTATATGACAAGGATTGAAGTAGCAAGAAGCAATAAGGCTGTCTGTGTGAAATAGAGGGAACTGTAAGTGAGACTTGGTGGAAGAGGGAAGTGAAAAAACAAAAAGGTTGGTGTGTGAGATATGTGTGTGTGGGGATTGTTCAAACAATCATGTACTGGTTAGATAATGAAGGAACTGGCATGTTTGAGAAAAGAAAGGAGAGGATAATGAAGGAACTGGCATGTAGGGAAAAGAAAGGAGGAATATAGTAGAAAACTATATGTGATGAAAATAGAAATGGTCTGACAGAATTTATGGAAGTCAAATTAACTGTTTAAATGATATGAAAAGTTTTAGAATAAAATAAGGCATTGTATGATTGACAGGGATTAACATGATATGAAGAATGTTTTAAGCAGAATGGGGAACAATTCTAGATTTTGATAAAATAATGATTGAAATGATGATATATCTGCCTTATTTTATTAATGTTAAGAAAATAAGGGTATTGAAGCAAGTAGCTATAATGGTTGTCTGTGTAATTTACGGACTGAGTAATATAATCTGTTTTGGAGAAACAGTAGAGATAAGACTGAGATAAAATAATGATAATATTAAGTTGAATCTGCAGACTAACCATGTGATGGAAGAAAAAGGCTTCAAACCAGTTGTAATGAAAATAATGATGTACAAATTGTTACACTTTATGAAGAGTAACGGAACAGTCCGGGAAAATAAATAAATAAATAAATAAATAGTGAGACAGAAGAGAGCAAATGCTGTAAACAGCTCTGCTCTGAAGATCTCACTTTGAAGAGATTTGCAGATGATGTTTTGTAAAAGATAAGCTGGGATAACAGCAACAGTGCTTGCTTATTCGCCCGGTTTCCGGATGTTAGACATGTACTTGTAATTAGTGTTGTTGATGATAATACCAAATTAGTAAGGTAAAGACAGAAAACAAATTCGAATATTTTGAGCATTTTCTGTGCTGCTCATGAAATTATGTTCTGCCAATAATAATGATGAAGAGTATGATTTGGCTATTGTGATTGAATCCGCCATTGGTGGATGGTCAAAGGAATACAGAGAACTGCTTATCAGTGGGTCTGTTTACATTCCTGAATGGGACACACACTGCTTCAAGGGTGTGCAGTTAAGTTGGAGCCGTTTGCAAGCTCACAGTGATCAAACTATAGTCAAGGACAGGTGTCTGATGCTGAAGTTGAGGCTGAAACAAATTCACTAGATGACAGAGAGTGTTTTAACGGTGGTCATCAGGACAATTTAATAGGTAACTGTAAATGACCACCGACAAGGTGTTTAAAAATGTGATAAAATGACAACACATTTCTGGTAATAATATTGGTTTGAAAATAGATCAGTGTTTAAATGACGACAGTGACAATTTTTGGTCTGAGAAATAAGAGATAAAAAACAAGGTCAAAAGATTGAAGTCTTAAAGTGAATCCTTTTGTGACTCCAACAAATGTGAGTTGCAAAATATGTAAAGGTAATATAGAGAGACAGATCTCAAAGATGATTTATAATAACTGCAAAAGATGCAGAGTAGCCTTGTCAAAGTTAGTGTGAATCCTGATTGGAGACTGATAAACTCCTAGAAGAGAAAACTTTGAAGTCAGAGATTAAGCTATGGTAATTGAGATTGAGAAATGTGAAACGTTATTGAGAACTAGAATAATTACCATTATGTAAGAACAAATAAGCAGAAGCAGTAGGCTACTGAATTAACAGTTGCTAAATGTAAAATGTGTTGAAAGGCATCTGATTAAACAAACAGCTTGAAAAGTTGACCATGAAAGAACTAGAAGCTGATGTTTTGCTTTCAAAAGATAAGTTTGTTATGGGCTGTATTGAAACAGTTCGCTTATCTAAAATCTGATGTGTGCTGTGCCTGAAACAGCCAGTGCGACAGAGACTCAATCTGAGTGGAAATTTGTAATGTCTAAATTCCCTGAGATGGGCAAAAGACAAATATAAATAATATGTTTATTTGAAACCGTATGTAATTTCTGGCAAAGATGCCTTAAGCTGGGATAGAGTTAAAAGATGATAGATAAATGTTTGATGTTAGAAGTATATGAGAGAGCAGTGTACCATCCAATAGAGTCTCAGAGTCTCTCTCATTCAATGAGTCAGCTAAAAGCTGGTATCTGTGATAATAAGTAAAGCACAGTGTTTCAGTTGAAGATCATAGACACAGAGATGTTTTAAAAATAAAACTGAATGACTTTAAAGAAGTATTTAAAATAATAATACAGATAGAGATGACATTTTGATTAGCTTATTTTAGGACCAGTAACTTCTTTGTCTCATTTAGTCTCCACCATTCAGGACCGATGGCTCCGGCTACAGATGAAGTACACTGAATGTACGGTTGTGATCTAAATTCACTGAGTATAATCCAAGTAGCTAGGTTGTTGCTTTTAAGATAGTTAATGGATTTAAGTGATTAAATACTGTTGTTATTGACCTGTCTCCCTGTGTGAACACTATTAGGCAATCCGAATGGCTCTGGTGACTCTTGAACATGCCTTTCCTAAGCTCCAGAAAACAGCTGAGTTCTGTTGAAGAGAACTGATTGTGTGATTGGAAAGAGCGGTCACCAGTGGGCACGAGTGACCATCTCGATGACGGGTAAGACCTTCTTTGGCCAGACAGGGGGCAACCCAAGCCAGAGTGGATCACGTAAAGTCATTGGGCATCTCAAGATGGAGGTGTTTATGTGAGAAAGGTATGAGAGTGGAGCGGATGACTGTGAGGCCAGCAGCATCCTTTATCGTTAGGGCGGATGAGCTGTGAGGAGTTACAGGCAGTCTGACCCAGAAACGTGAGTGTTCCTCTATACCAATCACAAGAAACCGCATTAGTTGTATGGCTTGTTTTTTATTGTGACAAGCGTCTGCAAATATGCCAGGGGAAAACACCCTGATGGAGATTATAGATAAAGGGCTAACAGGAGTGGGCTTTCAAGAGCCAGCTGAGGCCATGAAGTGATTCCCATTAGTTGTTGTGGAGACAGTAGCAAAACTTTTTATGTACTGGTTTGCCTTATGGGCAAGGAAAATCATAGTGTTGATTTTGAACTAATAGGTCTATGACATAGTTTTAACTCTTGAAGGTCGTTAGACATGGTGGTGGCTAAAGATGAAGACAGCTTTTAATTTAAGGAAAGTCTGGATGACAAAGGTGAATGGTCAAAGGTTATTGTAATGAATAAAAATTTTGTCTAAGTTACAGCCTTAGGAGGCTGGTGGGAAAATTATTTGTTTATAGTGAGAGAGACTGCCTGAGTTGGAGGAAGGGATGGTAACTGTGTCTGTCTTTCTGTTATCTGCCTGCTAGAGCAAGCTGAAGCAAAATAATGATAATGAAACAAAACAACCCAGCTGACTTGTCTAAAAATCAAATGAATAATGAACAAGACGTGCTTTGAAAGTGGTTAAGATACCATGTAAAATTAGGTAGAAGCTACAGGAAAAATGGAAAGGTTAAAATCTTATTTAAAATTTAAATCTTTTAGCAATAATATAAAGAAAAGTGAACATTGAGAATGAGCAGTTAACATATGTGTGTCTAGTACGAGTGCGTGTGATAGTGACAGCACTTTATGTCTTGTATGTATTAGTTTGGGGCACTAATATTCCGCCTGAATGGTGTGTATATTGCGTCATTAACCTCTGGAATGAGTTTATCATTACAGATGGGTTAAGGCAAATGACAAATTTTAAAGAAGCTGATAATTCTGATGAAAAGACAATACAGAACATGGGACAAGCTTTAAGTTGATTGGCCATCAAGCTCTGTCTGGTAGTAATAATTTTGTCATACATAATGTAGATTTGAAGATCAGTAAATTGGAATTGTGTAGTTGTAGATCACCATCTGGCATGGGCTGAGATAAATGAAAATGTTGTAGATTTGAGGGAAACAACAAAGTGACATATTGGCTAAGTCAACATGAAATTATCAAGAGAGCCTCTCACATTTATGATTATTGTGAACAAAGGGGGAGAAATGATTGACTGACATTGACCAAGTCTGCACAGCACGACCTGACCTAATAGGGAAAATTGATGACTTTGGAAATGTTTGTAGATGACTGACTTGAGAGACCTAACAACAGGCCTGAAAAGCAGTATACGCTGTGAGACTGAGGGCCGTTGCCTTTCAAATACTTCGATAAGAAGATGAGATTGTGGCTTCAAGTGAAGAATGTAATATTTTTGTTTCAGAGGCAGAGAAATTTGTCTGAAGGACAACGTTTGGGTTAGTGTTGATGGCAAACTTTATAAAAACACTATGTTAAATGTTATGTTAAATTGATGCTCGAGTTGTGTCGTGCATCAAGAGGGAGATGGTATAACAATTGCCAAATATGGTTTATTAAGGGGTTCACAGTTGCTGAATAAATGTTGGGAGAACACTAGGGGTAATTTGATAAAAGCCCCGAAAGAAGCCATTTTTTCTGCCTAACAAAATTGATGTCTGTGAGTGTGCACACACCAATAACAAAGATTGTTTCAACAGGAAACGCCAGGGCATCGAAGGACACGGGAGAACAGTAGACAAAAGAAACTACGTACTTTACTATCTGACAATAACCTCGAAATTTGTTTCTCTTTACAGAGAGCATGCAGGATTGGGAGACAGGGCAAAATGTGCAAATAAAATAATGGTTATGGATGAATTTGGCTAACTGTCCTGGCCTGGGTTATTAGTGTGGCAGAAAGGTGCTACACCTGCGCAGCGCATAACTTAAAATTTTCCTTTTACAGAATGTCAGGATGGATTGGATCAAACAGAACTAATTCTGTTCCAAATGTATAAATATTGTGTGGACATGAGCAAAGTGGGTTGAGTGTTTTTCAGGGTAAAAGGACCCCGAGTGCTATTAAGTGAGCAAGAAATTATCCGGTGATAATGTTTCAGGCAGGGTTTCCGTTGTCCGGTAATTACCGGACATTGGCCGGGAAAAAAATGAAATGTCCGACAAAATTAAATCTCTCCGGTCAAATTGTCCGATTAAAATTGCGTAATAATCCCGCCCCCCTAACACAATATGAATTTGAGAATAAGCCTAAAATGTATAAAGCAAAAATACACCGACCTTTGGCTATGTTAAAGGAACAGGCTCTACCGTTTGAAAGTTATTAAACAACATCGCATGCTGCATTTCAAATAAAGCGCACGCCTAGAACGGCTGTAATATAGACCTAAACAACGAACGATTGAGTGAGACGTTTCAAATATGGCCAGGTCCATTGATATTATTGATAAAGTTGATAAATTGATAAAGTTGACGATGCAGACTCGCCATCTTCGCAGTAGTGAACGCGCCTATAGAGAGAAGTGTGCACGCGCCGACGCCTCCGTGTCCTGATTAGCCTATATTGTCCACTATATTCGCTTCTTATTTAATAATCCAGGCAAATTTGTTGATGAAACATTGATTAAAATTAATATACAATTTATACAAAACGAAATTTTCAAGCAAAAATAATATTCGAAGATCGTTGGGTTGATTATTATTCGAAAATCGCACCCCTCCACCACATGCACACACACATGCATTAGGCTACACACCAGAGCATGTGAGCAAAGCGGAGCGGTGTGACGCTTATTATAAGTTAAAAAACTTAAATATACGTTTCATTTTTATAAATAATATAATGTTATTATTTTTTTATTTCATCTATGTTGATTAGGCTATATGAAAAGGGAACCGCATGAGATGAGTAAGATAGGATCATAAGATGACCAATAGGCCTATATATCGGAAAACATTTGGAATTGGTCAGACATGATTTTGACCACTTATTTAGTTTTGTTTTGTAGAAAGCCTTTCTTTAAAGTTTATTTCGTTTTGTATAAATTGTATCTTCATTTTAATCAATGTTTCATCAACAAATTTGCCTGGATTAAAAAATAAGAATTTATTCATATGAAGTGTGCATTTCTCTCTCTATGCGCGTTCACTACTGCGAAGATGGCGAGTCTGCATCGTCAACTTTATCAATTTATCAACTTTTTATATTTAAATGTTTCATGCATAATCATTACTTTCGCCGGTTCTTTGTGGCAAGCTTTATTTCAGGTGTTGCGTGATATCTCTGCGCCCGAGTATCAGTGCTTCGCCTGTGTAGAGTCTCCGCAACGGCGATAGATTGAAACGCGCGTCCAAGTGAAGATTGCGCAACTCGCGCAGCGCGTCGTCCATGCAACTGATAGCAGCGGACACGAGCGCTCAGCTTGATTTAAAAAACAACTGATTTTAGCGCTAGATCTCTTATTTAATAGCGAACTAAATTAATGATCTGCTAGTTAACTGGAGATGTTTTATTTATTTGTATTAGGTACATCCGTGCCTCAATGTTTCAAAAAGTGAATGTGTGTGAAACCATAGTAAACAACAATTGGTGTTAATTGACGCCAATCGGACGTTCATGTTTTTTTCCATCTATTTGAAAGTTAGGCTAATAATAACATGTTGCATTCTATACGGCCTGATTATGTCATTTTTTAAGTTACATAGCCTGCCTCCAGTTTTCCTCAACTTGACTAATTAAGAGGCGATATTTGACCGGCATATCATCAAAATGTCCGTTAAACGAAACCTCTGCCGGTCACTTTGACCGGCACCATTTTTTTCTAGCGGAAACTCTGGTTTCAGGTTGTTGATTCCACAGGTCACACCAAAGGGGACGAGCTGCTAGACGAGCGGCCACTAACAAAATACTTAAGGTCTCCATTCACAGGTGACAGTTCACTCCAGTGGGGGTGCGGTCGTGATATAAGGGAAAACCTTATAAGGATCAGAAAATGGTTGGAGAGTGTGACACCTGGGTCCAAGCCTCTCACCTACACCGACAGGCCACAACCATCCCATAGTCCATGGGGCGAACGAGATGATCAACACGCCTGGAGGAGGATGTGAACCAACTAATGGTTTAAGAATGTGGTTTTGTGATTATTTTGAGGATTTTATTTGATTAAATCAAAATAGGGCTTAGTATTGATATACAGTAGATCAAAAGATTTGATTGGTTACTTATTCATTAGGAAATATTTAAGGAAAATGTTTTTGGGAAGAGAAGATCTATTAATTAATGTAAATGGTAGGGATAATTGTTGAAGCTTATTAAGTAGAACCACAGCATGTTTGAATTAAAAGTTAAAGGTAAAAGAACACGGAACGTCCGTGGGGCGAACGAGATGATCAACACAACTGATGGTTTAAGTTTAACAGAATAATCTGTTTTTGTGATGATTTTGTTTGATTGAATCAAACTAGGTATTGATTTGATTGTAAATGTAGAAAATATATTGATTGTGTCTGTAATGGAAATATTAGAGTTAATATTGAACAACTGCATTGGTTAGAAGAATGGATAAAATTATAAGACTTCTCTGGTTAGATTTTGTTAAATATGGCATTAAATAGAGCTTACTAAATTGAATTAGAAGTGAACAAAATATGGTTAGGAAAACCGAGGTGAAATATGGAGATGGGCGTAGATTAATGGAAAAGGCTTAATGATAGGAGTTAGGATTGTTATTCTAATAATTTTGTTATTCATGGGTGAATATGATTACAGTGACAGGTGAAACATGCTGTCTGTTCAATTGGTGAAAATGACAGTCTATCCCAAGGATGAACAAAATTATGTGACGATACAGGTAGCGGGAGCTACAGTGAGATATGTGTTAAATGTATGTTCTGTTTGTTTTTCTTCTATTTGTTTATTTTCTAATAAAGATTAAGGGCAAAAGATTTAAAGAAGGTTACAAGCAGCGGTCATCCGTGTTACAAGATGGCGTACAAGGACAGGGGTTGAAACTGAGGGATTTTTTTATTATACTTTTTCTGTTGGTGTCCTTATTGTGTTATAACTATTTACTCCTTACTGGTGTGACTGAGGGTCTGTTTACAGGAGCGCAGGAACAGAGATTTCTCGTTTAGCCCGGCACCGTAAACATGTTTACTTGCTTGCTAATATATTACGGGTCCTTTCCCCCACAAAAACAGCCTTATGCTTCTTCATTCTAAACTTTTCTTCACAGGTTCAAGGAGAGTGATCATTTATGCAAAAATCAGAGATGAAGAGTATAAGTGTGATGATATGACTTAAAATTTGTTTTATTGTTTATTATTGTGATTATGGGTAATCAGAATGATAAAAAGTGAGGAGTTGTGGTGGCAATTTTAATGATATTCATTGATCTTTAGTAAAATATAGATGATTCAAAGAATGTCACATGTGTGTCTCTCACTTGTAGTGAGAGAGGATTCTGTTTATGTACCTGGGGAGGCAGAAGAGGGAGACACTCCAGAGAACAGACGAACAAGGACCTCTGACCTAGATGTCAGAAGGCCATTTGGTGCAGGGGAGCTTAGTGGGCCAACTAGTCTATGGAAAACTACTGGGAGGAAGGCTCTGGGGGGAAGAAGGCCTTGAAACTAAGATAAAAGCTAGTTCAGTCTGTCTGGGGGTGTGTCACTCTTCTGCACAGGGTAACAACTGTGTATTAGACTGCTCCTATTCTTGCAAGAATAAATACTTCTATTTTATATAATTTGACTCTGAGTGTCTCTTACGCAGTGATGTTTGTTTGAGATGAATTTTTGCCACAACAGTGTCGAATACTGACACTAAGGGTGCCTATGGAAAACGCCACAACGCTAGACTGAGTTAAAAGTCCTGGCGATGCAGATGTCGGCAAACTACTTTGTGCCGGCTAACAGGTGCACCCAAGAAGAACGTAGCCTACCCAGCATCCTTTGCAAGCTCAGAATAATTTTTACGTATCACACAGTGATCAAAAAGAGCTTACAATGGAAATAGGTTGTTTAGCTTGATTTCCTTTTGACCTTTTGTTGTTCTTTGTTTTGTTTTGTTTGTTTTTTGTTAGAAAAAACATCTACCGTTGCACAGAGGAAGCACTCTGCCTCCCAATTGGGAGAAAGAACCACATCCTACCCTTGGGGAGTTTAACATGTGGAAGCACATCACATGGACTTGCCTCTCGGGAATTAGCCCGCAGCTATGTAGATGTCTGCTAAAGAAGTTGGTTAAAGCCCAAGGCGATGCAACACTCCTAGTTGAGTGTGCTCGTACTTCAAAGAGACAGGGCACACCCTGTGTCTGATATGTCAAGGCTATAGCATCCTCTATCCAGTGGGCCAAACTCTGTTTGGAGACAGTCTTCCCCTTCTGCTGCCCTATGAAACAGACAAAGAGCTGCTCAGAGCTTTCGATGCTCTGCATGCGTTCCAAATAAATGTGCCGGGCCCGTACTGGACACAGCAATGATTGGCTGGTTCTGCCTCGTTTCAAAGCAGGACTTGGAAGTTTGAAACTCAAGGCACGTTACGCTGACAGAGAATGCCTGCAGGTCCCCAACCCTCTTGATGGAGGTAAGCTCGGTCAGGAGCGCCTTCTTTTAAGAGAGGGCATCAAGCTCAACTGACTCAAGCAGCTTAAATGGGGCCTACCCTGGTGAGAAAAAAAAGAAGATAAGTATACTTGCCGCCAGACTAATTATCAGTATACTTCAAGTGTGTTAATGATTAGTTAACTTGAAGTGTGCTATTTTTAAACAAATTTAAACAAATTTGAACTAAGTATATTTTAGTTGTAATTAAATTGTAGTAAAGCATAACTTTTGTGTTTTGTGTACTTTTGTGGAGTTCTCTTTGTCTCCTCTCCTCTCAGATAGCCTATGGGGGGTTTGGAGGGGCAGTTCAGTAGCTTTATCGTGGGGGTGCAGGACAATATAGGTGTTAATCGCCCCTCTTTCCTATGGAGAATGTCAGATAGCCAGCCTGATGATATAGGCAAAATTCCTTTAAGGAATTCGATGTGTCCAAATGTAGGCCCTATCTTATTAAATTATAAATATTGTTGTTAATGTATTTAATGGTTTTTCATAAAACAATTCAATTGAAGTGTTCAATCCAGTTGTTTCAACTGGTTTTGTAGAGTTTTAGAAAGTTTGAGTACACTGTTGTAAGAAAAAATGACGTGGATGTCAAAGATCTCAAAAATGAAGTTTATTACAGCATAACAGTGGCAAGGTAGACGAAGCACCTTGGGTTCACCAGCGTCAGAATGAACACAGAACATCCAAATCTTAGGGGAGGGGAGCATCCTGAAGTCTTCCTCAGGAGGGTCAGAAGGGTCAACAGGGACTGGAGACTCCAGGACGGTACCGGCAGTTCAGGAGACCAGGGCAGGCTGAGCAGATGGCCAGGGCGGAGCAGGCTGTTCAGGCGGCCATGGCGGAGACGACCCTTCGGGCGACCATGGCGGATCCTCCTTCGTGGGCTTTCCGCGGGGGCCCGGTCTGGCCATTATGGGCGAGGACGTATAGCCCCGGCAGGGCTGACGTGAAGAGGCTCGGGCTCGGCAGGGCTGATGTGAAGAGGCTCGGGCTCAGCAGGGCTGACGTGAAGAGGCTCGGGCTTGGCAGGACGGGCGGATTTTTCAGATTTCAAACTGGTCTCAGTGGGACGAAACACTGGTTCGGCAGGCATGACGTGAAGATCAGGCTCGGCAGGCATGACGTGAAGATCAGGCTCGTCAGGCGTGACGTGAAGATCAGGCTGGTCAGGCGTGACGTGCTGGTCAGGCGTGAAGTGAAGATCAGGCTGGTCAGGCATGACGTGAGGATCAGGCTGGTCAGGCATGAGGTGAGGATCAGGCTGGTCAGGCGTGACGTGAGGATCGGGCTAGTCAGGCATGACGTGAAGATCAGGATGGTCAGGCATGACGTGAAGATCAGGGTGGTCAGGATGTGAGGATTTCCTGGGTCTAGCTGTGTTCCGGATCAAGGCACGACACTCTCCAGTAGGGTTGGGTATCGAAACGCGGTTCCAATAGGCAACCGGTTCCGACGTAAACGGTAGTTAACGAGACCGAATAAGAACGAAAATTTCGGTGCCTGACTTTTTCTTACCGCCCCCCTGTAAAACATCTCGCGGCACGAATGTTCCAATACATATATATAAAACATTTCCAGTTAACCAGCAGAGCATTCATTTTGTTCGTTTGTTAAATAAGAGAGGATCTAGCGCTGAAATGTGTTTTTTAAATCAAGTGATCAAAGTGCTCGTTGCCGCTGCGATCAGTGGCGCGGATACAGTGTTTTCTCTTGTGGCTTGCGCACACCCCTGTCTTCACTCAGATGCGCACTTATTCCGTTGCGGAGACTCTCTATTCGGTCAGGTGAAATCACAAAATATAATGCACACAAACGTGTCCCTGCTTGATATACAACCACTGATGAGCATAATCGGTTTTGATGAGAAAAAAAGAATGTACGAATGCGGATTAGAACCCAGAACCTCTGACACGCTTGACGAAAGTTCAAGTTCTGCAGGCTGCCAGTGTCTCTATAGCACGCAGTGTGTTTATCGTGCAATTTATACCCGAAAATTAGTTTTTACGTGCATATGATGCGCAGTTTTCGCATGCATTTGGTATGCACTTCATTGCGAGTAATACACACGCATCCCACACCTCTAATTCCACCCAAACGTATAATACACACGCACCCCAGACCACTACTAAATCTACCCTAACCAACCCATGCGTATCCTATGCACGTAAAAACTCATTTTCGCGTATAAATTACAAGATAAACACAATGCGTGCTATAGAGACGCATTTAGTGTGATCGGGTTGCGACATCACAGATGATGATAACAGCAGCCGTTCCACTTCGGGTAAGTCTAGTAGGCCTATTTTAATGCCAACTGCAAATCTTGCATATCAAGTAGGCTAGCAAACACCATTGCCATTCAACAGCGAGTGTGACAACGTGTGCAAAAAGTTTGAACAAAGTTCCAACACTTCTTTATATGAGGCTATACTGTGTGTGTTAAATATTTCTGATCAGTGTCAGATATTTCTCTGCTTAAAGTAAAAGTCATAATATGTGAAGACAAAATGTTGATCTTAACTTCAGTGTTTTACATCAGTAGCCTATTAAACGGCACAATTTCTCATTTAATCAGCAATCAGAAAATCTTTAAATATTTAAGTTAATATTGTGTCCAGTTTGGCCCTGTAAATAAAAGGTTTTTATTTTTTGACAAAGTGTGTGCGGTTTTGTTTTCTTTAGTACCGGTATAAGAACCGTTTAAGCACCAGAACCGTTTAAAAAATACAGAGTAGGTACTGGTATCAGATAAAACCCAACCAATACCCAACCCTACTCTGCAGACACCGGATAACGGTCTCCCTCCAATCCAGTCCGGTGGTGTCTGGGAGGTCGATAGGATGGTTGAATGTGGCCCCGATCCGGAACAAGGTGCTCAGGCTCACGTCATCGAGGGTGCTGGTGACGGCAAGGCGGAAAAAGTCCTTGACAAAAGACAAAAAGTTTTGGCTCTCCTGAGCCAGGACGATTATTCAGACCCTATCTTCCATATTGGGCGGTCCGATCATCTGTCAGGGTGTGGTGCAGACAGAACAAGATGAAGAATCCAAAGTTCCAATTTAAAGTTTTACTCACTTTATAATTCACACAGGTACATGGAAGACGGACATAACACTCACTCACTCACAGGCAACACACCCCACACCCCACCCACCACACCCCACAAACACCCCACACCACCCCACTATATAGGTACATATATGCACATATATATCCAGCTATATGTTTACCTATATATTAGTATGATTATTAAAATCCATAGCTACTAGGCAACATAAATAATAGCCCAAAATGTAGAAATTTAAATTATTTATTTACTCAAGAACAATCAAATAGTACAAGAACAAACATAAGATAAAAAACTGCACAAAAAAAAAAAAAACAATTTATCTTGTTGATCTTCTCAGCTCTGTGAGCTTCGAATTGATAGATGTGCCTATCTGCCCTCGGCTGGCTGCCGGCCACTTCTTGAATGTAGCATCTAGAGAAGACAAAAATAATAAGACAGTATAATAATAATAATAACAATATATTGCTTCATCAGGAACCCAAAGTGCTTACAGTACAGCTGCGATTGGACACACATTTTGGATAAAGGGTTGATCATAATAAAAAATGCGTCATGTAAACACGTCAATTGGAAGATTCTGATTGGATTCTGCTAAATCTGAAAGAAATTCTGATTGGAAACATCGTCCCACTTTTTTTTTTAGCGGCATCGTTCTTTCATATGCACATGTCCGTCATCGGGACTGCATTGTTAACAGTCACACGGTCAATCATGTGCATCCAAAGCAGTGAAAATTCATGGATAGAAAAAATTCAGAAATGTGGCTTTAGAAGAGGAAAGGTAGGATCAAGAAGTGCGCAAGCAATGAATTAGTATTATAGGTTCCAAGCAGATACAGTAAAAATAATGGGTGCCCTACATTATACAGTCTCCATTGATGCCTAATAAACATTGATACAAGTAGGCTATGGTTAAAGTGGTGAACTTATAAAGTCTTAAAAGTTTTGTTTTACCTTCTCAACGCATTATGCATTTACTCACCAATAATGGCTGCCTTTTTAATTTGGTCAAGGGCGACCAGCTGCTCCCCATCCCCTCTGGTTGGCTTCCCACCTTAAAGTAATATTTCAAAATTATTATGAAAGGGGGGTAAAATTAAGGTGGTGAAAACAAGAGATTTTTTATATACACATCACATTTTCTTGAGGTGCAAGGAAATACAAAAATGGCAAGTAAAAAAGCGATGGTATGCCCGCACACAAACATAATTTATTCCACAGAATATGACTGACTTGTTTTTTTCAAGGACAGAAGAGATTAGGAACATGTTGTTTAGTACCATTCAGGTTGCTTTTCAGCAAAGTATCCAAATCAAAGGTGCCCAGCAGCAGATTCTGCACCATGGCAGTGGCAGAGGTGGCAAGGCGGGCTGCTTTCCACGCTTCTGCCTGGCAAAACACCCCAGAGCCCTTTATAACTTCAATCTGAAAAATAATTTCACATCACAATATTAATTTATTGGCAACTTTTAGAAACTTTTTCATGTTTCATATTGATTCTTATGCTTAGCTTCCCAAAAGTTAATAGGTTATGATGTATAAATGCAGATTAATGATAAAGATATGAAACAAATTAATCATTGCCCTAAACGTTATTAAAGGAGAGAAGGAGGAGGTTGGATGGAGAGTAGGGAAGGAGAAAAGAAAGTGGGTGGAGAGGAGCGAAGGGGGGCAGGAGGAAAGGATGGTTGTCTCTTATAACACTAATTGGCTCCTACAAAGCACACAGTTTATACCCATCCTTACTACATAATGTTATTCACCTGTGTTTTCGCTGTGGTCTCAGCTGTTGCTGCAGTCTTGTTAGAGAAGAAAAACATTGTTAAACTCAATTGTAAAACTTCAACAATTGTATGCATATGGGGCAAGTAAATTACATATTACCACTAACTATCCCAACATAAAAATCCCTATAGCTCAGTTGGAGCCTTAAGTAAAATAAGTACAGAAAAATCTGAGGTATATAAGGGTTACACACACCTGTGGTGTCTCTCGAAAGCACTCAGTCACCATGGGACTCTCTTTAAAGGGCTCGGTCTCCTCTCTGGAGTCTTAGAGAAGAAAGAAACTTAGTAAAACTCTACAACAATTTTTATTTATCCAAGCAAGCCACTATAGATTCTTATTTACAGGGGGGGCTTGGAAAACATTAAACATGTCAATAAATTCATAGCCAAAAATAAAAATAAAAATAAATCAGCCAAACATCATACAAATCCATATAGCTCTGTTTGAGTAACAAGTAAACTAAATAAATAAATACAAATGCAAGGGGGTTACTCACCGGTTGCACTTCTCCAAAAGTCAAAAAGGAGACATCTAGATCCTCCACAGGACTCCTTCCAGTCTTGTTCGTAGAACAAAAATATAGTCATTCTCTTCAATAAATTAAAGTGCAAATACATCAAATAATTAACACTATCAATCAGCCCAACATCACAAGTACAGCTCTGCTTGAGAAACAATTTTAAAAAGCAATGAAAATCAGTGGAACTTACCTTTTGAGCAATAATGGCGAGGTCACTTTTCATTTGAGGGATTTCTAGCAAGAAGTTATATAGCCTAAAGAAAAAACAATTACAATCACTAAAGCAGAATAGCACCCAGCAACTCAGTGCCCTAACGTTAACGTTACTATTCGAAAGACATTTACTGCAGCTGTGAACGCAAGCTACAACCCTCCAAAGCCCATTGATAAGGCTCTGGAGAGGAAACCTGGTAGTGAACGCAATTAAAAAAAATGTCTTTCTCCAATTTCTCCCAAATTCAAATTCCCCAGGTTTTTTTTTCTGGAGCCGATTGACTTCTTGAGCCGTTGAAGGCAGAGAAGCATCATTTATTCTCATGAACTGTAACGTTATGTTCTCTAGGCCATGACTTTTGTTAACCCTCTACGAATTCCTCTAGAAAGAGACACATAAATATAATTCTAATTTGAATCTTATCAACGGCTATATCAGCACCCACACTAACTTTAAGTTACCTCAGTTAACAACATAGCATTTATTTTGCCAAACACGTGTTAAACTTTCAGCCCATACAATTTCTAAGTTTATACTTCTCTGCCACCGCAATATCCATCTCCAGAAAAACCCCCTGCTAATAAATATTAGAATTAGGAATACTTACGATTGATGATAAGTAGGACATAGCGGATCTCCAACGCTGATATCGCCATTTTCACTCCCAGCCGATGTCTTTCGGTGCGAATCGTCAAACGGCAGGCGGATGACGTCATCAACTACGCGGCGCTGTAGCCATGGTAGCAGCAGAGTGGAGAATTTTTTTTTTTTTTTTTTAATTACAGAGTTTGATATCAAGTTCTTGACACATTTCTTTTACAGATTTTCACATTTGATAAGTAAAAGTTGAAACAACAATAATTTGGGAAAAAAGAAAAGAAAAGAAAAAGAAAAAAGATAAAGGGCATCTCAAACATATATTAAATTCATTTAGCAGAGATACAGATCTTTGGGCTTTTCGATTTTTTAAAAACTTTACTGACTCAAAATGCTTGTCTTCAAATTCATTAACCATAGTGAAATGCTCAGATAGATGGGATGATGATGATGATGATGATGATGATGAAGATGATTACTTCAATGTATGTTCTGTTCTTTTTTTTTTCTTTTTTTTTTGCTACATTTAGACTGTAATGACCTTTCAGCCATATTCATATAGAAACTGCATTAAGACAATACAGAAAACATTGCATTTTGCATTGCATTTGGTGGAACGGTGAATGTGTGGATGTGTATGAGCTGTAATGTAAATCTGAAAGTGACTTGAAATTGGAAAAAGGGCCTGATTGACAAAATAAAAAAACGACAAACCATTTTGTTATTTCCTTCTTTTCCACTATCTTCATACAAGAAAGAATTGACCTTGTAAATGTAGCTTTCACATAGCCATCTCCTCTCACTTAATTGCCATAGTTAAATTCCATAACATGCCAATTACATGTGATACCAATTTCACATGTTCGCACATATACAGTTCTTGCATAATTTCTTTTTTTAGTTCTAGTTATTGCCTTGATAATAGAAAATATGAGCTAGGCTAAAATATGAGTGAGGTATAATGACCAGATCCTGCCATGAGCTATATAGGAGTCATATATGCACATATAGGGCTTATATGTGGATAAAAAGAAGCAATACAGGAGACCTATATGCCTGTATATGCACATATATGCACCTCAGTTTTGCCTATATGTGCAATATATACGCATATATGCATATATTATCATATATGTGCATATATGCTGTATATATGAAGCATATATGTGCATATAAACTGCATATAGGTTTCATATATGCGCATATCCTCATATAGGTTCTTTCCATGTGGGTAAATAGCTAAGCCAGTGTAACGTTAGTTATGCTACGTAACGTTAGGTAGCTATATTAGGTAGCTACGTGTGCTACTGATACATGCTTCATGAAAAAATAAATGCCATCAAAATGAAAACAGCGAGATTACCTGTCCAGCAGAAATAATGCCATCATGGAGTCACTTTTCAGCAGTGGCAGTTCTAGCCCATTTCAACTGGGGGGGCCAAGCTGGGGCCAGTTGTACTGTTAGAGGGGCCAGTTACATTTAGACCTTATTGTTGTCATATCATTTTCTGCACTGCTGCAGGCATTAACAGGCAAAATACCGTGTTTATAATCATTCAACAATGTATTTGCATTTCCATTATATTTTTACATTTGCATTACATATTCAGTATTAGTCACAGTAACTGTAATAGACATGATGTCCTTCTTTCTCTTCATTTTGAGAACTATAGAGCAAAAGCAATGGGGACCAAGAAGCTTATTAATTCATTTACTGAAAATAACTTACTTTCTAGGTAACTACGTCTAACCGTTTACAGGGTTCCTGCACACTTTTTAAAGTCAAATTTAAGGCTTTTTAAGACCTAAAGAAATCAAAATTAATACCGTACATTAGGGGTGTGCAATATTGACAAAAATATATTTCAATATTTTCAACGTTTTGTTGATAATAATTAGATGATATTTTACTGATTGTGTTTTTGTGCTGGTGCCATGGCTGGTTTAGGCCTGTTGTTGACAGCTGACTCACGAAGATAATAATATTTTTCATATTATATGCAGTGGTCAGTTCACAGCAGTGACAGAAATAATTTTTTTAATTAAGGGGCAATATTTGCCACCTTAAATTGATTTCCAGGGGCATTTTCACCTATATATGGACATTTTTTCTAAACTTATTTAGAGTTATGCATCACCTTTTATGTCAAATACTAACATTCAAATTATACAATAATTATAATTATTTATACAATAATACTTAATTATACAATAATTATACAGTACCACTGTTACCAGTCAAATTAATTAATTCAATCAAAATCCATCTTTGCAGTGCAGAGGTGACACAGAAGTGGCATTAATATATTTACACTCCATTTACAATTGCATAAATAAAGCTATGAGATTTTTAAAAAATCATTATTTAAATATGAAATGATTTCTAATTTTAACGTTTTAATTAAAGGATACTTTAAATATGAAACTAAAACCGCCAGTAGGCGGCGGCAAGTCCCTGTAAGAGGGATTCATTCATTCAACCGATTTGTTCAAACCAGTGTTGCCAACTTAGCGCCTTTGTCGCTATTTTTAGCGACTTTTCAGACCCCCTTAGCGACATTTTTTCAAAAAAGCGACTAGCGACAATTTTAGCGACTTTTTGGACAAACCCCAGTAACCTCCAAATGTTGCCAGTACTGTCCTGCGAGCGCGAGGTCTTGCTTTCTCCTTGTCGTCACTCTCTCTAGCTGCGTCTCCCCTGTTCAGTGAATGGCTGAGAGGAGCGCACGGCCGCTGACAGACGCGAATGAGCAGTGTGTTTTTCCATGGACTTATCACTTATCTGCTTTTCTTTTGTTTTATATTTAAAGAATTTAGTTTGACCATTTTAATTTTATTTCTTTTCTTGTGCTTATTACTTGTAAACACTATCACAGAGCTTAGTTCATCCGGTTCCCATTCAGATAATGTTCCACATAGGCCTATTAAAAATGTAATCATTCACTATATTATAGCTACTCGTTCAATTGTCTGACAACAAAAAAATAGGAAACGAGAACAGCTTTATTTGACATTCGGCTATATTATATTGAATAGAACATTAATTTAGAGAGAAAACGCACTAGGCTGACAGAACGCAAGTACGACGCGATGACGTCATTAATATGCTAATTGACGTATGACGTCATCTAGCGACATTTAGCGACTTTTAGGGAAGGCCTCAGCTACTTTCCTTTGAAAATAGTTGGCAACACTGGTTCAAACGGCTGATTCATTCGGGAAAGAAGCAAGTGATTCGTTCAAAACGCGGATTTCAGACTAGTCAATAAATCATCGCTGTGTTGCATTGAGACTCTGCTACGGTTTCATTATGAAATTCTAGTCGGCAAAATAAAGGTAAAACAAACAATATTGACAATATTGTGTCTAAAAAGTTCTCCCAATGTTAACTTATTGTTAATTTAACTGTTGTATAACATAAATATCACAGTTGCAATTGTGCACGGGAAAACGGCACTCTTGCTGATGTGATATTCTAATATAAGAACATAATATGATATAAATATAAGACAAAAACTAATTTGGGGACATAGCCTACCTATGAACTGCACACAGCAGTGAAAGGACGATAGACAAATGCGATGTCAGCTCACAGTGCCTCATACATAGTTAAAACAATGATTACAACATCAGAATAGACAATAGGCTACACACCACACACCCCATACGCACATAAAGAATGAACTTACAACTGAACTGACATTTACCAACTTTCTCCTTCTCTCCTCTCTCGCGTGCAGGAGAAAGACGTTATTCTGCCGCGATTCCCGCGAATGTGATGCGAATTGTCACGTGAAAATGCAAATCCACAAAGATAGAATAATAAAAAATAATATGCATACAACGATAACAACGATAGCAAAAAACAGTTTTGTAAAAATTATTTCAAACTCCACATTTAGGGGGGCCACAAGGGGGGCCAAGCTTTTTGTCACAGGGGCACTGGCCCCCCCTGGCCTCCCTCTAGAACCGCCACTGCTTTTCAGCCCCTTGAGATCCCTCAGTTGTCGCCACCGCTGGAAAGCCACGCCGATATTGACTCTCGTATGATTTCTTGATTTATCCAAATACTTTTTGTTCATAGCCTTTTCAAATACTGTCTTCCTTTTTTTAACTTGTTTGACTTCGCTGCCTGTATATGCAGGTACTGAGAATTTTGACTGTTCTTTCTCTGCCATAATTGTTATTACAAGCTTCCGTGCGCGCATTTGGGCTGCTCCTGTATCAGCAGAGGTGGTATCCATGGTAGCGAGGGAGGGAGAGTGGCAGTCGCCCCGAGTAGTATCAAAGCCCGTCTACGGAAAGCCTGGCCACTCCCTATTAAGTCCTATTGTACCGAATTTTGGTTGTAGTTCCACCAGAGTTCCACTGGGGGCGATCGTCCGAGTGCAAAATGAATGGGAGTCAATGGGGCTAGACGGCAAAATTTGTCTCTTTTACCCGATTGTCATTGAGAAATCTCAGATTTGAATGTAGGTTCTGCAAGTTCAACATGGGTTATAGGTCGAAAGTTGAATGAACGAGTGCTTATGTCCTTTCGATTTCTTACAGGTTGTGTTGTTGTCAGAGATGGGCAGTATTTTAATTACAAAATACTCAAAAGTAATTAAATACGTATTTCAAATACAAAATACAAAATATGTAATTTGTATTTTTTATGTGAGTGTGTTGCTGAAATCTGAGTACACAGCAAAAAGTGTTAAATCAGCACTGCTCATAGCACATATGGTCCCACTCTACAGAGTGTTAAAGCTAATGAGATAATTAAGTGATTAATTGAGTGATGATTGAGCATTATTGAAGACACCTAAAGCAGAATCACTGAAGGAGAAAATCACAAATTGTAAGCCACCGTTATGGCGATCAGTGTTTGCTTTAGTTGGACTCTTGACCCTTATATTATTAACTTTAGATTTTGTTTGGCTGTTGTTTCTTTGTTATAACTGCCAGATGAACAAAGAAAAAAGTGATCTAATGGTGTTGGTTTAATTATGACAATCATAATTTGAACTTTTTGTTTGTGGTTTATGCTGTTGGTTACAGCATAACTGTGATTCTAAATAAATATCCAGAATTTTAGCTATAATAAAAAGGATTTCTTAAAATTGTTTAAAAAAATAATCCTTCTTTTAGGCACACACAGACTTCAAGATTCAGTCAATGCATCTCAACAATGGTGACGAGCAGAATATTCAATTAGGAAAAGTAAATTAGATAGACAAATCAGATCATAATTTATTCATATCGCAATGCATGATGGGCGCCATTAATGAGCTGTGATTGGTGGCAGCCACTGCAACATGCTTTATTATTGTCACCATTGTTGAGATTCACAGGCTGATTATTGATGTCTGTGTTTCTAAATAAATTCATTTGAAAGTGTTTTGATCAGAACAATGTTTATTCAATATTTTGGATTATAAGAAAAATACTGATAATCATATGCTGTAGAATCACAAAGCTGTTGCTAACAAGTTAAACCAAACTATGCTCAACAGAAACTTATTTATCTCAAAAAGTTTATTTTTTCAGATCACAGCATGATTAAGTCAAAACATAACCAACACTATCAGATCACACTTTTCTTTGTTCATTTGACTGTTATAAATCAATAACAGCAGACAAACAAAATTTTTAATTAAAAGTTTAAGGGTCAAGAGTCCAACTAAAGCAAACACTGATCGCCATAACGGTGGCTTACAATTTGTGATTTTCTCCTTCAGTGATTCTGCTTGTTAACATCAGGTGTCTTCAATAATGCTCATCATCACTAAATTAATCACTTAATTATCTCATTAACTTTAACACTCTTGGGTGTTAATTTAACACTCATATCTGCATCATATCTTCCATCTGAAAGCAGGTGAAGGTGATTTACTACTAATCAAGGAACCGGCTTTACCGAGGAGATGCGCATAACAATGTCATGCGATATATCGCCCAGCCCTAATAAGTATTTTAAGTATTTTAAATACAAATGACAGTCCCTCAAAGTAGGCTATTTAATTACAAATTACATTTGATTTATTTTTGTTAAGGAAAATACAAATTACATGTATTTGAAATACGTATTTAATTACTTTTGAGTATTTTGTAATTGAAATACTGCCCATCTCTGGTTGTTGTTGCCCATAACACGCTAGCATTTTGCTAATGGACTCTGATTGGTCAGTGAAGGACTGATTACGACCAGAGACACCGCTTGATGGCATCGTGGCATATACGATGTGGTACAACTACAATGCAGTGCAAATAGTAAATATAAGATACAGTGAGTAATAGTAAATAGTTTAGTCAATAAAATAAACAAACAGTATATACAGCAAATAAAATAGTAATGAAAAGGCTATATAAAAATATAGGCTATATAAAATAAAATGACACAACCCTGTCTATTTTTGTTAAATTTCAGTTTTATTGATCAGTAAGAGACATTATAACAGTATAAGTAGCCTAAAAGGTATAATAAGTTATACAAGACAATAAATAAAGTAAACCATTCAGACACAGCAGGATACAACGTTAAAATAGCCAAAATATAAAGTTATGAAACTTCACTTTGCCCTCAGCCAAAACGATTTGCCAGGGAACAAATTATACGATTAATGATACCAAAGATCGCCCGTTAGATATACACAAGACGAATTATTTCTCATGTTTAACCACTACGAGAGACATCAGAGCCGGCGGCGAACGTCACAAGCACTAGCCGAGGAAAGGCTGTTCCAGGCGAGGTGCAGAGCGCTGAGACCCGGTGAAAGACTGGTCCTCACAACTCCGAAAACGTCAGATCAAACTTTTAAATAGGCGCTATCTTTATAAATACACCACAAATTTGAGCTTTAAACAACTACATTGTCGACTGAAAAACTATTAAAACTACATTTCGTGACACAATAACAGTAGTATTTTTAAATTTCGCGGCTTCTCTCGTCTGTCTATGCGCGAAAGCACCAGTGAATGAAGGATTGCCGTAAAGCAGGTTTCTGGTCGTACGATGTGTATGACGTCATTGACATTTTAAAAGACTTTTTAAAGCAAATAAGTGACTCTAAAAAATCTAACACCCAGTAATGTGTAATTTTGTTGCACCTTCTTTCGAATACAACATTCAAATTACTAAACAAAAAATTATATCCTGAGAAAAGTGTATTTTTAGGGGTATTGCTCCATAGACCTCCATTCATTCTGCACTCCGCCTGTGAGCGCCCTCATATGGACCTAGAGTGGAACTGCAACAGTTCAGAACCCGGAAGTTTAATGTGAGTGGGAGTTCTCCCCATATTAGACATTCTCTGGTAGTATGAAGCTGCAGACTTGGAGACCTGCATCTACAGTCCCCCTGCACCCAGAGTCCCGCATTCTCAGACCCCTCGTTTTTCGAGACAGCGCCTCCTATCAAATTGTATCGGATAAACATGTGAAGAACATGTGAAGAACTTAAAGGAACACTCCGACTTTTTGGGACTTTAGCCTATTCACCTTATCCCCCAGAGTTAGATAAGTCCATACATACCTTTTTCATCTCCGTGCGTGCTATAAGTCTGTTTGACGCACCCACCGCTAGCCTAGCTTAGCACAAAGACTGGATGTAAATGGTTGCAGCTAGCATACTAATCCAAATAAGTGACAAAATAGCGCAAACATTTTCCTATTTACATGTTGTGGTATGTATAGTTACAGAGTGTACAAAAAACAAAGTCACATGAGACACAGACATATTTTAACCGTATAAATACTGGGAACTATATTCTCTGAAGGCGAAGCACTGCTACTTGGGCGGAGTGATAACCGCAGCACCTGAGACGCGCTCTCTACTCCTCACCACGGCGCGTCTCAGGTGCTGCGGTTATCACTCCGCCCAAGTAGCAGTGCTTCGCCTTCAGAGAATATAGTTCCCAGTATTTATACGGTTAAAATATGTCTGTGTCTCATGTGACTTTGTTTTTTGTACACTCTGTGACAATACAAATCACAACATGTAAATAGAAAAATGTTTGCGTTATTTTGTCACTTATTTGGATTAGTATGCTAGCTGCAACCATTTACATCCAGTCTTTGTGCTAAGCTAGGCTAGCGGTGGGTGCGTCAAACAGACTTATAGCACGCACGGAGATGAAAAAGGTGTGTATGGACTTATCTAACTCTGGGGGATACGGTGAATAGGCTAAAGTCCCAAAAAGTCGGAGTGTTCCTTTAAGCCAAAACGTGAGTAGGCTATCTTCAATTTTATTTAGCGAATCGTAGTAGCCTACTCGTTTTATTTATTTTTTAATAAAACTAATTTAGCTCATCGATACAACATATGAATAGTCCATTTAATATTTGTAAAGATAGTTTGTAACAAGATTTGAGCCGTTAATGTATGTTTTTTCGCCCTCTTCCCCCCGAAAATATTTTGATAGCTAACGTTAGCCTTTAACCTTGGACTTTTTGTAGATATGTCATAAATGCTGCAGTGATTTTCACTGCCCATTTTGTGCCCCCATATATTTCAAACCCACAAAGTTGTCCAAAGTTCAAAAACATCTCAAGGGACACTTCAACAGAGCAGTGCAACATGTAGGTAACATTTGCAAACATCTTTTTTCTTTTTTTTTTTCTTTCTTTTTGAAACATCATAAGACATGTGCTATCGGGTCTATACTGTTGTAGGCTATTCCAGGGTACATCATACATCGATGGAGTCGCCCCTGCCGAACCCAGCAACATATCATTTTATGATTATGCAAAGCGAGTTATAAATTAGTTTTTTTAATGCAATTGAAGACGAAAAGTAAAGTCACGAACACAGTTTTTTCTTCCTTTTTTCTTTACAGCAAGATGATGTTTAGGTGATCATTAATTAAAGTACAGAATTGTTTATTATTGGTGTTTTGTCTATTCTGATTTGTTTTGCTTCGCATTAAAAATATCAAAAAACAGATTTTGTAATGTTAGCATGGTAATGTTAATTAGACCATTATAGGTTGAACTGAAAGAAAAATTTGAATTTGAATAAAACAAATATAAAAAAACATTGTAGCAATATAATATCACATACTATTTTTCAGAAGATAGTTCAATCTGTAATTGTATCCCTTCCATCGCAATGAGTTTTTTTTTGGCACATGCATTAAGCAGGGAAGGCAAATATTTATTGGATCATTTATTTGGAGACCGTAATATTGCATCCTATTGTTTTTAATTGCATTTGGATAAGCGTGCGCTGTACTCTGTGTGCGGGTGTTATACAATCTTTCGAACAGCAGGAGGCGCTGTGTTCGAAAAACGAGGGGTCTGAGAATGCGGGACTCTCGGTGGGGGACTGTAGATGCAGGCTCCGAGTCTGCAGCTTCATAATATTGGCCCCAGCCAATATTTTCTTTCGCCCCGAATGGAATAATGAGCTGTGTTTATTGCAGTCCTGAGAGGACTATAGACACTCGATTTTTATAATTTATTTTCCAGATTACTTACATTTTAATTATGCATTGATATATAAAGACAGTTTAAACAAATTTGGAAAAAAGTATTTTTGGGGATTTCTGCCTACCCTGCCTTTAATAATCAATAGTAATGTTATTGAATTAATGTTAGACTGTGATGTTAAACTTTAAAATCACAGTCTAACATTAATTCAATAACATTACTATTGATTATTTTTGTTTTATTTATATTTATTTATATTATTTCAATATTGATTCAACAGCGGTGGTGTAGAATCAATCATAGTGTAACGTTGATTCAATGACATTACCATGGATTTTTGTTGAAATCTCACCATTGTTTCAACATTAATTGCGGGTGCAAAAATTATATTAAACCAACATCACTTTGTAACGTTAAAGGGTAACTAAACCCCTGGTCAGAGCCTGACTCCACCCACTGGCAATATTTGAAAAATGCTGGAAAAGTGGGCGGAGCCCAGCGGAGATAGAGGGGATGAACGGATACTCTATCCAGATCGTTTTCAATACTCGCAATTCCAACTCCTGACTCACTACCATAGACAGTAGTGGTTTTCACGAAACAAGATGGTTTTTATACTGCCATGGACGTGGTAGCTCGTACCAAGGGCGTGGTAAGCTGAAACCTGCTTGCGTCAGCTCTCACCGCTACCGTCACGAACTACCGCAAACATCCAATAGGCAGTAGCAGTAGCCACCGTTCAACCTGAAGAGGGCAGCACTCAGACGTTTTTACCCCATATATTGTAGAATTGAAACACTTTATACCCAAATGTCAAAAAAGTTACTCGAATCAATGAACAGCACTAATAAAGCCCCAGTCTTACAGATCATTAATTAAAAAAAGTTGGTTTAGTGTTTAGTTACACTTTAATTCAATGCAATTAGCATTGACACATCAATATCGACTCAACATTGTTTCAATGATTGCTTGCTATCTGGGTACTATTTCTGAAAACACAGGACGTGAAACAATCCTGTACAATGATAAATAGTAATACTCTGCATTGTTATCACATGACCTTACAATATCACCTCACCTTTAATTAAGAAAGTGCCATCATATTATAATTTCTAAAAAGAAAATGCTCTTATTTTGCATTTGAACCCAACGTTTGGCAGTCTGCAGTCAGTTGTGCACAAGCAAATTTAACTGATCACGTGTATTTTCCAGATAATTTGTATACTGTGCACAGCTACTTTCTTTTTTTAAATTAAAGGTAGGACACATTCAAGGGTTAGTTTCCCCAAAAATGAAAATTCTTTCAGTAATTACTCACCCTCATGTTGTTCCAACCCCGTAAGACTTTCGTTCACCTTCGGAACACAAATTAAGATATTTTTGATGAAATCTAAGAGCTGGATCACTCCTGCATAGGCTTCAAAGGGATTGAAACTTGCCAGCCCAGAAAAGTTAGTAAAGACATAATTAAAATAGTCCAAGGGACTACAGTGGCTCAACCTTAAGTTTATCAAGTGACAAGAATACTTTTTGTGCAAAAAAAAAAAACGACTTTATTTAACTATACATTTTCTTCTGTGTGGGGCTCTGACGTGAATTCACGAGAGCGCCACGACGCATGCGCGAGAATTGAGAAGATGACGCAGATGGGTCTCGATGTAGTGTTTAAAATGGGTTCTAAAGTTTGCATTTCCTGGATATCCGAATCGTGAGAAACCAACGAGAAAACGTAAAAGTGCCTTACCAATGCCACAAAAGGAATGGCTTACCTTTCACACTTTCCCATCAAATGATCGTGAGTGTCATCTTCTCAGTTCTTGCGCATGCGTCGTGGCGCTCTCGTGAACTCACGTCAAAAGCCCACACAAAAGAAAATGAATAGTTGAATAAAGTCGTTATTTTAGTTTTTTTGCGCACAAAAATTATTCTCGTCACTTGATAAACTTAAGGTTGAGCCACTGTAGTCACTTGGACTATTTTAACGATATCTTTACTATTTTTTCTGGGCTGGCAGATTAAATGACCTTGCAGCCTATGAAGGAGTGAGCCAGCTCTCAGATTTAATCAAAAATATCTTAATTTGTGTTCCGAAGATGAACGAAAGTCTTACGGGGTTGGAACAACATGAGGGTGAGTAATTACTGACAGAATTTTCATTTTTGGGTGAACTAACCCTTTAAAGATGAACTGAACTGAAATTTGAAAAACGGTGACATAACAGATCTATTTTATTTATTATCATTGGTACAATTATTAAAATGGCAGAATTTGTCAAAAGGGATAAAACTGTACGTTGAAAATGTTGTTTTTGTTACACGGGCGCCGCCATGTTGGATTTCAACATTCGGCTACGTCACTGGCATGGTAGGCTACTCCGTTGCCAACCAACACCAGCAGAGCAGCCATAGCATGTAAATAGTCTGAGGCTAGCTGACATGGCTGGGGAAACAGAAACCAACAGGTCTAGGGGGGGGTTCATATTGTATTGCCCCTGGCTGTAGTAATGAATTGTATAGGGCTAAGGCAGCTGGGGTTACGATACATTTTCACAGGCTACCTTTGACAAGGAAACCAGCCCTCAAGTCAAGGCTAACGTTAGCTTCCTTAAAACTGTCTAGCCCCTCCGACAGCCCCTGGATTTCGAGTCTGTAGTGAGCATTTTTTAGTGACAGACTATTTAGTAGGCCTGTCGCGATAGTCAATAAATAAATTAATCGCACAACAAAAAAAATTAGCTCGATAATTTTTCCGGCCAAGAAATTTCTATTTGCATGCTTGTTTGTTTTCCTCGTCTCTCTCTCTCTCTCTCTCTCTCTAGCAAAGAGACTGGATGACAACTCTCGGTTCCTTAGCGTAGGAAGAGTGAACTAAAGCTTATTCTGCCCGAGCGATATTTCCCGACACTATCCTTGAGACGTGCACTCCCAACGCAATAGAGTGTGTGCGGGTTATAAATAAAACGATTCGCGGGACTCCCGTGAACTAGAAATATCTATGAATAAAACATAAAAACTAATAGATTTTTATTCATCTGTTGCAGAAAAGCAACAAGAACAACTAAAACTAAATATAAACGATTTACAGGCCAGAGTTTCTATTCATAACATTCCAGTCATAACAACGCTATAACATCGCGTTGAGTGATGTAGCCAATCACAGTTATATGTGTTGCTTCTGATTGGCCATTGCGTTCAAGAAATCATTTAAGATAGACTCCCTTTTTGGTATTTATTCAAGTGTATTTTTTGTAACAGAGACTGTTCTCTGCAAGATTGACTCCGGTGCACTGCAGTGTCCATGATGCTCCGGCAGCTCACACACCCACACCAGTCACTTCGCCCCAAACGATCGTGTGCTGTAGGCTATGTGGAGCCTGAAACTGATCCTCCATGTGGTGGTGGTAGTCAGAAACTACTGGACTGTCCCTCACAGGTTCAAATGCGTAACCCATGCCGTTAAAATTGCTCATTTTCGTCTGTGTATAAGGACCTGCAGCTGTTGCCTATGCACCTCTGCATGTCCTACCATGCCAGTGACGTCATCGAAACTGCCAGCGTAACAAGCGCAATTTTTGTGTTGCTTAAAAAAAGCTATATTGATATTTTTAATAAACTTTTTAGTGTAATTTACTTTTAATTGTCATAAACAACACGTTATCAACGTCGATTTTTTTCAGTTCAGTTCATCTTTAAGGACTGGGCCAATGACTGTCATGGGTTTGCAGGGTTATATTCTGTTCTTGCACATAGTCAGTGAACAACTTTTAGTAACAAGTTACTAAAAAATCAGCTCTCACCTGCGATGTTGAACTGTGTGGCATTAAGCTCCTGTAGTAAGTGATCGAGTTCACTCAGCCCTCCCCCCAGAACCGAGGCAGAGGAGAAAGCAGGAGGAGGGTCTGCTGTGCGTGGGAAGCGTGGCTTACATACGGTACTGAGAAAAACACAAGTTACAAAACAATCAATTAGCAAGGGCCTACCACAACACTCACAATCTCAACCTGTATTCCAAGGAATAGTTCTTTCAAAAAATAAAAATCTTATATATTTTTATTTAGGCCTGGACGATGAGCTCTTCTGCTAACCAAGGCTGCATTTATTTGACTAAAAATACAAACAAAAACAAAAAAAACTAATATTGTGAAATATTATTACAATTTAAAACAGCTGTTTTCTATATGAATATATTGTAAAGTGTAATTTATTCATGTGATCAAAGCTGAATTTTCAGCATCATACTCCAGTATTCAGTGTCACATGATCCTTCAGAAATCAACACTCTAATTCAAGGATGAATTAAATTGATCTAAAGGTAAAGACATTTATAATGTTACAAAATATTCTATTTGAAATAAATGCTGTTCTTTTGAACTTTCTATTCATCAAAGAATCCTGAAAAAAAATTGTATACAACTCGTTTCAACATTGATAATAATAATGAATGTTCCCTATCGGTCAGTCACTACAACGTAGGTCAGACTGACCAATAGGAATCTCGCTAGAGAGGCCAATCTACTTCGAGTGAAACTAAAACCAGCCAATGCACATTGGCATGCAATCATTTGCATCAGCTGCGCGTCCTCGTCAGCGCGGGTATTTAACAGCAGCTGTTATGATTGCACGCTAGCTTTTTGCTTCGGAGCCAAACGCTTCATGTTTAATCCTACAGAGTGTGACTACGAGCCTCTTCTTTGGACCTCTCCTTCCCGGTGCGGGCGTTACAGCACGGCAGCGCGAACAGTCGTCTTTTTCTCTCTCCTGTCTGTGGTGTTGAGCAAAACCAAAAAGCTGTTGTAACAGCTGGTAAGGTGCGCCGTACGAGCGCTCAAAAGCTGTTTTCACAGCTGGTAAGACAGCGAGAGAGAGAGAGAGAGATCGCGCACAGACAGGTGCACATTCCTGTCTGTGTTCGCAGTGACTGTTCCCCTGCGTGTTTCAGCACCAGTGAGAGCAGTCCCTAAAAGAGCTTACACAAATAGAGAGCGTCTTTTAAAAAGAAAAAGATGACTTTCTATTTGTGTGTTTCTGGATGCGGTCGTTACCTGGGCTCACAGGATGGTCACAAACGCTGCCTCGTGTGTCTGGGCATTGAACACGCTGAGGCAGCGTTTGTGGATGAGTCATGTACCCATTGTGGGAAGATGACCATCGCGGAGCTACGGTCGAGACTCCTGTTCCTGCAAAGGGGCGGAGTCCCCGTGCCTCTGCCTCGTTCCAATCCTCCTCAGAGGGTTGCTTCGGGCGGGGGCGCGGGTGACCTGAGGATCACGGTGAGCGCGTCTCCTTCGGGGAACCAACCCCCTAGGAGCCCTCACCCCTCTCATGCTCCGCAGCCAGTTGAGCTTCCATTGGAGAAAGCTGGACCATCCTCGAGGTGTGTACCGGTTGTCTCCTTTGGGGCTCCCAGTGACCAGATGTCGATCGCTGCATCGGAGGGTGGGTCAGACCTCTCTGCGGACGACGACTCGGCACCGCTGCCTCCTTCGGGGGTGCCAGCGGTGCCTGAGACGGACCCGGAGATGATGGCCATGCTCTCCCGGGCCGCCAACGGGGTCGGGCTCGTGTGGAATCCTCCACCGTGTCCCGAACCCTCGAGGTTGGATGATTGGTATCTCGGGGTGGCGCGCGCTGGTTCTCAGCAACCCACCCCAGTGCCTTTCTTCCCGGAAGTGCATGAGGAGCTTACGGGAACGTGGACGGCACCTTTTACTGCCAGAAACCGTTCCGGTGGCTCCTCCTCCCTCACCACCCTTGATGGCGGGGCAGCTAAGGGATACACGCGCATCCCGCCAGTGGAACGGGCCGTTGCTATGCAACTGTGCCCTAACTCCACTTGGCGTGGAGAACCGTGTCTCCCTTCCCGGGCCTGTAAGTACTCGTCGGATTTAACCGGCAAGGCTTACAAGGCCTGTGGGGAAGCTGCCTCTGCAATGCACGCCATGGCGTTGCTGCAGGTCCATCAGGCCAAGGCACTGAAGGACCTGCACGAGGGTGGTCATGATCCCCAAGTTCTTCAGGAACTTCGCATCGCGACGGACCTCGCGCTTCGTGCGACGAAGGTGACCGCGCGGTCGGTGGGTCGTGCGATGTCCACCATGGTGGTCCAGGAACGCCATCTCTGGCTGTGTCTGGCTGACATGAGGGAGTCTGACAAACTCCGGTTTCTCAACTCCCCTGTGTCCCAGACCGGCCTCTTCGGCGACGCGGTCGAGAACTTCGCCCAGCAGTTCTCGGCTGTACAAAAGCAGACGGAGGCCATCAAACACATCCTGCCGCGGCGGCCAGCTGCTGCCTCCACCCCGCCGCCCGCGGCACCTCAGTCTGCTCGTCGCCGAGGGCGTCCGCCTGCGTCTGCCCCTGCTCCCGTGCCGCAGCAGCAGCCTCCACCTAAGCGGCGCCGTGGAGCCAGTCGCAGGCAGGGCGCCCCGCCCGTCCAGGCCCCCGCCAAGAGGGGCGGCAAAGCCAGGGGTAAGCGGCCCTAGGACGGGCGACCCGGAGATGGAAGGGACTGCTCTCCAGGAGACGATGACTGCATCGCTCCCTCCCCCGGAAGAGGGCCGGGTGGAAAATCCTGTGTTTCGTTTTGTTTGTGTTCCGCCGCTGGCCTTAAAACCAGCGGTACCCAAATTTTCAATAAAAGAGCAGTTTCTACCATCTCTGGGTCCGAAGAGGACCTGGAGAGCAGTGGGGGGACAGAATCCTCACCACTCTCATCCGCCTCCTCTGTCGCCAGTGAGCAGCAGTGTGCAGTTCGAGAACGCCACCGAGCCGCCTCCTGCACCTCCTGCCCCGTGGAACCAGGTAAGTGCTGCACACCACACACAGACCCTGCTACGGGCCGCCTCCCAGAAAGAGCCTCCCGAGCCGCGTCCCTGTGTTCCACCTCGCTGCCCCACTCCGGGTACGCCTACAGTCCCTTTGGTCCGGCTTGCACGGTCTCTGAGAGCCTGGTTAGCGCTCCCCAGTCCGTCTCGCTGGCTCATTCGGACCATCAGGCTCGGCTATGCGATTCAGTTCGCCCGGCGTCCCCCCAAGTTTCGGGCCATCCACTCCACTACAGTGAGAGCAGCCGATGCCCATGTCTTGCGTGCGGAGATCGCAGTCCTACTGGCGAAGGACGCGATAGAGCCGGTCCCTCCAGCCGATATGAGGTCAGGGCACTACAGTCCCTACTTCATTGTACCCAAGAAAGGTGGTGGGTTACGACCGATCTTGGATCTGCGAGTTTTGAATCGGAGCCTCCACAAGCTACCGTTCAAAATGCTCACGCAGAGACGCATTTTCGGATGCATCCGTCCCCAAGATTGGTTTGCAGCGATCGACCTGAAGGACGCGTACTTTCATGTCTCGATTCTTCCTCGACACAGGCCGTTTCTGCGCTTTGCGTTCGAGGGTCGAGCATATCAGTACAAGGTCCTGCCCTTCGGGCTGTCCCTGTCTCCCCGTGTCTTCACGAAAGTCACGGAGGGGGCCCTTGTTCCCATGAGAGAACAGGGCGTTCGCCTCCTCAACTATCTCGACGACTGGCTTATACTAGCACACTCTCGAGATCAGTTATGCGAACACAGGGACCTCGTGCTCACGCACCTCAGCCAGTTGGGCCTTCAGGTCAACTGGGAAAAGAGCAAACTCGCCCCTGTGCAGAGGATCTCTTTTCTCGGTATGGAGTTGGATTCGGTCGCACAGACAGCGCGCCTCACAGAGCAGCGCGCTCAGTCGGTGCTGAACTGCTTGAACACGTTCAAAGGCAGGACAGCGGTCCCACTGAAATTTTTTCAGAGGCTCCTGGGGCATATGGCAGCGGCAGCAGCGGTAACTCCGCTCGGCTTGCTTCATATGAGACCGCTTCAGCACTGGCTTCACGGCCGAGTCCCGAGATGGGCGTGGCATCACGGCACTCACCGGGTGGCAATCACACCGGCCTGCCGCCAGACCTTCAGCCCGTGGTCAGACCTCTCGTTCCTTCGGGCAGGAGTCCCCTTGGAACAGGTCTCCAGGCATGCTGTGGTATTCACAGATGCCTCTGCCACCGGCTGGGGTGCCACGTACAACGGGCATGCAGTGTCAGGGGTGTGGACGGCTCCCCAACTGCATTGGCACATCAATTGCCTCGAGTTGCTAGCAGTACATCTCGCTCTGAGCCGCTTGAAAAGGTCGCTACAGGGCAGGGACGTACTGGTCCGTACGGACAACACAGCGACCGTTGCGTACATCAACCGACAAGGTGGTCTACGCTCCCGTCGCATGTCGCAACTCGCCCGCCATCTCCTCCTCTGGAGTCAGAAGCGTCTGAGGTCGCTTCGAGCCATGTATGTCCCTGGCGTGCTCAACCGTGTGGCCGACGAGCTATCACGAGCTGTGCTTCCGGGAGAATGGCGACTCCACCCCCAGGTGGTTCAGCTGATCTGGAGAGAGTTCGGAGAGGCTCAGGTAGACCTGTTTGCCTCTTCAGAGACCTCCCACTGCCAGCTGTTTTACTCCCTGACCGAGGGAACACTCGGCACGGACGCACTGGCACACAGCTGGCCCCGGGGCCTACGCAAATATGCGTTTCCCCCAGTGAGCCTACTTGCACAGACACTGTGCAAAGTCAGGGAGGACGAGGAGCAGGTCCTTCTGGTGGCTCCCTATTGGCCCACCCGGACTTGGTTCCCAGAACTCATGCTCCTTGGGACAGTCCCTCCCTGGCCCATTCCTCTGAGGAAGGATCTTCTGACTCAGAGACGGGGCACCCTATGGCACCCGCGTCCAGACCTCTGGAAACTCCATGTCTGGTCCCTGGACGGGACGCGGAGGTTCTAGGTGACTTACCCCCTGAGGTACTTAACACCATCACTTCAGCACGGGCGCCGTCCACGAGACGTGTTTACGCCCTGAAGTGGAACCTGTTCGTCGAGTGGTGTTCTTCTCGCCGAGAAGACCCCCGGAGATGTTCGATAGGGTCTGTGCTTTCCTTCTTGCAGCAAGGGTTGGAGCGAAGGCTGTCTCCCTCCACCCTCAAAGTACATGCTGCCGCTATTTCAGCTTATCACGACCACTTAGATGGCAAAACAGTGGGGAAGCACGACCTGGTCGTCAGGTTTCTTAGGGGGGCGAGACGATTAAATCCTCCTCGACCCCCCTCCATACCCTCTTGGGATCTTTCCCTGGTGCTTCGAGCACTTCAGGATGTTCCCTTTGAGCCTCTGCAGTCAGTAGACTTAAAGCTTCTTTCCATGAAGACTTTGCTACTGGTTGCACTGGCCTCTGTCAAGAGGGTAGGAGACCTGCACGCATTTTCGGTCGACGAATCGTGCCTAGAGTTCGGGCCGGGTGACAACCATGTGGTACTAAGACCCCGGCCTGGCTATGTGCCCAAGGTTCCTACCACTCCCTTCAAAGACCAGGTAGTGAACCTGCAAGCGCTGCCTTTGGAGGAGGCAGACCCAGCCCTGGCTTTGCTCTGTCCCGTTCGCGCTCTGCGTATGTACGTGGACAGAACTCAAAGCATCAGGACCTCAGGTTGCATGCACACTCCACGAGAGGCGTCGCATCCTCCTGGGCGCTGGCACGTGGCTCCTCGCTAACAGATATCTGTAGAGCTGCGGGCTGGGCGACACCTAACACGTTCGCTAGATATTATAGCCTACGTGTAGAGCCGGTCTCCTCCCTTGTTCTCACCCTAAACGGGTAGAAGCACCGAGAGGCCCGGCTCTGTCGGCTTGCTGCACCCTACTGTGCACCCTTATTGCTCCAGAGTGAAAAACCTGTTGAGTCCTCCAAAAACCCCTCGGCCCGGACATGGCGGAGCGTCCGGTGCCAGGCCTTTATCCGCTGAATCCTTGAGAACCGGATCTGGGCTGGGTTCCATATGTGTGACCCTACGGGGATCCCATATGTGTATATTTTCCACGGCTGCTCCTAACGGAAGCCCGTGTCTTTCCCTTGGGCTAAGTCACCCACTATCTCATATGTAGTACAGCCTTCGGGCTAGTCCATATGTATTCCCCACATAACTCCTTGAAGTAAGTGGCTTCCGCAGCGTCCTCCTTCCTAACTGAAGGGCACGCTTTCCCAGTGTTATCCAATAATCTCACTGTATGGGTTATTACGGAACAACAGTGACAGATACACTCTGTGTGTAGCCTCCTCCTATCGTCCTTCTAGGCAAGAAGGTGTAGAGGCTTGCATGGGGCGCTGGATGGGGTGCAGCAGCTGTGGCGCTTTGGTAGGGATTCCTATTGGTCAGTCTGACCTACGTTGTAGTGACTGACCGATAGGGAACGTCTCGGTTACATATGGTAACCCTCGTTCCCTGAGGGAGGGAACGGAGACGTAGGTCCTGTCGCCACATCTGCTGCCGCCCGCTGGGGCGGCCAGCTTTTTCAGGTTTGGCTCCTCAGCAAAAAACTAGCGTGCAATCATAACAGCTGCTGTTAAATACCCGCGCTGACGAGGACTCGCAGCTGATGCAAATGATTGCATGCCAATGTGCATTGGCTTGTTTTAGTTTCACTCGAAGTAGATTGGCCTCTCTAGCGAGATTCCTATTGGTCAGTCTGACCTACGTCTCCGTTCCCTCCCTCAGGGAAAGAGGGTTACCATATGTAACCGAGACGTTTTTCGAGCATCAAATCCGTATTTTACAATGATTTCTGAAGGATCATGTGACACTGAAGACTGAAGTAATTTGATCACAGGAATAAATTACAGTTTAAAATATATTAAAATAGAAAACTGATGTTTTAAATTGTCATAATATTTAACAATATTACTGTTTTTTTATTTTTATTTTTTATCAAATAAATGCAAAATCAAATATACTTAAAATTGCACTTAAAGCTGCAGTCCGTAGTTTTTCCTCTTTGTCGCCATCTCTGTTCGAAATCTGCAATTGCAGTTATTCGCGGAATTATTAACTTTACGTGGGTTGTGCCTCGGCTTGGCACAGCGTGGATGAATCCAATGTTTTAAGGAGAATGTGCGGCTGTCAGTCACCACGCCGGTGTGGATACTGTCATTCGCAATCACAGATTCTACTTTTTGGAAGTATGACCAACATAAGAATTTTCACCAGAAAATGTCATCTGAATTAGTACACATCCACTTTTGTTCTGACCAACTAAGGGAAAAAGGCATTGCAGTAAATTGCGCTGATTAAATTTAACGATTGTTTATCATATCACGTCAAATGTGCAAATTATACTTTGTTCTCAAATTGTTAATGTTAACAACATCAGCATTGCGTGACTACATTTAATGTGTATTAGGGCTACCTGTAGTTCAGTTTCCATTTCTGTGCAGTCAATTTCTAATTTTCATTCCAACAAATTAATGTTCCTTAGAACTGATTCTCTTTGAAATACAAACACAAGTATCTTTAATCAGATGCTTATTTAAAACTGGAATATAATCTAATTTTTACCTTTCACAAGCCCTTCCGATATTTATCCATGTTTTCGCATGGGCAAAAGCTCTTTTTTCTCTTTTTTTTCTGTAGCCACTCCGAAGTCCAAAGTCTTTTGCATTTTACAATGGGTGAATCTCCAGTTGTCACTGGTGATTGTCGTTTGATCGTTTCTGGATTCGCCATCAAATTGATGTTTAATTATAATTTAATTATTTAATTATAAGTGCTGTGAGAAAAGGTTTTAAATCTCCACCTCCAACATCCTCACACGCAATATAACCTACTAGCCGAGACTACTTCTTTATGTGTACAGATGTGACGTAATGATGCAAAGACATGCTCGAATTTCCAGCGGAAATCCACAAGTACCACTGGAATTAAAAACATTATTACAAGCTTACCGTTTTGAATCAAGCTAACGCAAGCAGATAGTTTTGAACACTGGCTGGTTATGTACTTGCTCAAACATTTATTTTGGATAATTTTAAACCCAAAAAAGTTTGCAGCTTTAAGTATACTTGACTTATATTGACAGAAAGGTCTAAAAGTGATGATACACAGGGCAACTTTTTGAGCAATGTTGCTGGGCAATCTTGCCGAGCAATTGTTGCTTGGGTACTTTTCCAATTTCTATCTGGATAATTTAGATCGGTCGTGGGCCCTGTGTCTCATCTGGTTGCCCGTTGACGGCGACAATGCCCAGCAACATTGCTCAAAAAGTTGCCCTGTGTATCATTCATCACCTTAAGTATATTCATGTCATGATTCTGCCATCATGTCTTTGATTTTTCTGGTCTTGTGGCAGAATCATGACAGACCCATGTTTTCATGTGCAGCACATGGCCATTTGTTTGGGCCATGTGCTTGCGTTGTCTCGTTTCGTTACCCCGCCCCCTTGTTATCCTCGTCTCGTCGTTATTGTCTAGTCAGTTTCACCTGTCCTTGTCATTAGTGTCTCCCTTTATTATCCCCTTGTGTTTGCTGTCCTGTGTGGGTTCATTGTCAGAACTGCGTGTTACTCTCTGTGAGTACATTATCTGTATCTTGTGATAAGATTCGTAAGTTTGTGTAACCGTTTGTTTTCTATCTGTCTAGTCTTAGTCAAAGTTTAGCTTCCTAGTCTTGTCTATGTTTTGCCCCCTCGTGGGTTTTGTTTTCTGTTTTGTGCCTCAATAAACCCTGTGTGTGTGCATTCAGTCTGCTTCTGGGTTCATCTATCTGCACCCACATGACAGAATGAACCCACCACAACAGAACCCAGCAGACAGTATGCCTGACGATCATCCTGACGATCTTGCACATTGGTGGCAGGAGGCGATTTCCGATTCCAGGAATGGAAAGCTCCCATTTCCTTCCCAAGGGCAGCGGACCTTGAGACAGTACGCCCGGGTCGCGGATGAGAGGCGGTTCCTCTTGCCTGAGGTTCTAGTAAATCGCTACCTCATTGCGGGCCTAAATGTTCTGCCTCCCCTGGCTGAACGGGAGAGTCTGGTTCGCCGCCCGTTCCCGGATATGGTGGCCTGCTTGTCGAGGAAGGATTCGCAGGCTCCCACTATATCGTCTTCACCCGGCACGCTGCCATTGATCCCGGAGGGTCGCGTATTAGCGGTGGTCACGAAGGAGAACCTGGCTCACCTCGTTTCGACTCCAGAGGCGTCTTCCACACCCGCTGACCTCCGTGGTAAACGAGGGAGACGGGTTTCTTGGGATTCCCCCTCGGAGTCATCGTCATCTGAGCTCACCCTACCAGAAGTGGTCTTCCCTGTTCCCGTTTCGCTTCCTGGCCAGCCGATCGCGAGCCCTGCTGTGACCATTGCCCCGCGGCCAAAGAGAAAGAGGAGAAAGAAAGGAGCTTCCTGTTCCCCATCGCCGTCTGCTGCCGCGAGTGCTGTAAATGAAGCTGCGATAGCAAGCGCTGTCCCAGAGCCCGCTACTGCAAGCGCTGTCCCAGAGCCCGCTACTGCAAGTGCTGTCCCAGAGCCCGCTACTGCAAGCGCTGATCCCAAACCAGCGGTTGAGAGGGCGAGATCTGATGCAGTGAAGCCTGCCGTGAGAGCCGCGGCCGATCGAGCGGCTGATGCAGTTTTGCAGTCTGTTTCGTCACAACATGAGATGCCTGTCATCATAGCTGCCAGGACCCTATCCAATTATTTGTTAAGTCTTGTCAAAATCCTCGAAGTCCCTGTCTGTCCTGTCTTGCCCTCAGTTCCCGAGCCTGCCGCCGAGAGCGCTGCACCCAAGCATGCTGCTGAGGGTGCAGTTTCAGAGCCTAGGGCGGTCACCGAATCGGAGTTCTGGAGCGTTGATTTTGGGTCTACCTCTGGGAGCTCTGTTCCTGTTCCCGCCCCCCTTCCGCCTGATAATCCCCTTGTCTCCGTTCCACTACCTGCTGCTGCAGTCCCCGCTGTCTCTGGTCATCCGTTTGTTTCCCCGGTCTCCTCTGTCATGTCTCATCCCCGGACTGTTTCCCCGTTCGTCTCTGTCGCCGCTAGTCCCCGTACTGTTCCCCCTGTCGCCACTAGTCCCCGGACTGTTCCCCTTGTCACCACGAAACCCCGGACTGTTTCGCCCAAGTCCCATCCTCGTGTGTCTTGCTCCAAGCCTGCCCGGATTCCTCGTTCCTTGCCATTATCCCATGGACCTAAGAACCCCAGCACACCCATCCTCCCTGGACCACCCCCCATGAACTCTGTTTTTCCTCCTCCTCCCTTGCCTTGTATGTTGTTTTTGATGTTTCACCCTAACCCTGTTATTGTTTATTCATGTATGCCGTTATTAGTTTTTTCCATGTTTTTTTTTTTTTTTTTCTATGTCACGGTCTGTGTTGTCTTGTGTTTAGTTTCCCTTTGAGGAGCGTCTGGTAGCCGCTCCTTAGGGAGGGGGTTCTGCCATGATTCTGCCATCATGTCTTTGATTTCTCTGGTCTTGTGGCAGAATCATGACAGACCCATGTTTTCATGTGCAGCACATGGCCATTTGTTTGGGCCATGTGCTTGCGTTGTCTCATTTCGTTACCCCGCCCCCTTGTTATCCTCGTCTCGTCGTTATTGTCTAGTCAGTTTCACCTGTCCTTGTCAGTGTCTCCCTTTATTATCCCCTTGTGTTTGCTGTCCTGTGTGGGTTCATTGTCAGAACTGCGTGTTACTCTCTGTGAGTACATTATCTGTATCTTGTGATAAGATTCGTAAGTTTGTGTAACCGTTTGTTTTCTGTCTAGTCTTAGTCAAAGTTTAGCTTCCTAGTCTTGTCTGTTTTGCCCCCTCGTGGGTTTTGTTTTCTGTTTTGTGCCTCAATAAACCCTGTGTGTGCATTCAGTCTGCTTCTGGGTTCATCTATCTGCACCCACATGACAATTTAGACTATACATGTACTCAGTCTCTTGGTCGAGATATACTTAAAATTATAATTACGTATTCTAAGTATACTTTGCTTGTAGTTGTGTTTAATCTTTTGATTGAGTAGCCTATTACTTTTTTCACATGGTTTTACATACTATGTACTTACATAGTAGTAAACTGACTTTATTTGAAAATATTGATTAATAAATAAAACAGATATGTTCCTAAATCTGAGTATCGGATTTTTTGTGTATAGGCTAGTCCAATGATAGTGTACAAAGGAATTTACTTCAAATCTACTTTACTCTTTCCCCACCACTGACCAATTTTCCAGCTATCCATGTTTTCACTGTTATACGGTAGGGGGCACAATAACACATCTTCAAGTACAGAATATCCAGATCAAAACACAAGAAGAAACAGAAACAAGTGATAGAAGATTGCTAACGCAAATGTAAAACAACAAGATTTTCAAACATTAAACAACATAAATCCAAACTGCCTAATGTTACCGAATGAAATGTCGAACCCAAGAAGAGGACACGACTGTGAAGCTTAGTAACATTCGGTAACATTAGGTAGCTATCTACTCCTATGTTTTGATCATCATTCTGAATCTGAACCGGGCGTAGTTTTTGACAAAAATGCGATTATCTAAGCTTTTTGTTTAAATGTTGATTATTCTTTTTTTATGAAACTTACCCACATCCAAGTGTTGATAAAAAAATATGCATGAAGCTAGAATATAATGTTTTTTTTAAATGGCAAGAGTTAAAATACAGTTAAACGTAGGGGTGAGTGAGGCACAACCTATTGCGGGGCTAGTTGTAACACACATGGTAGCATGATAAAACTTAGTGTTTTTCCAAGTTGCCATTTCAACACTATCTAGAGTAAAATTGTGCCACAATTAAAAAATCTATTCTATTCTATACTTTTATGAATTCTATTGAGAAACCATGCGAAAAAGGTGAATATAGACTGAGAGTCAATGTTCAGAAATTATTAATTATTATTATGCTTTGAAGTATAGCTGTGTTTTGTGGTGTGTTTGTCGTCAAACTCAAAAATTACTTTATTTTTAATTATTAAAAAATGCCAGTATTTTATGTGAAAAAGTTAATAATTGTATTTTATTTACAACATAGTTTAGTTTGTCTTGTATATATATTTTTTATTTTATTAGATCAGATAACATTTTAAGCTGTCATGTTACAATGTGCCCCTCACATGTTACAATGTACCCCACCTAAGGGTCATGTTGTCACACTGCACTTCCATTCTTTCGGTTAAATCAAGAAAAAAGTATACACTGTATTAATGAAACAAAATACCCGCGCCGCCATGCTAAGGGCAGTGCATGCCCATTGGCAGTGACAACTGTCAGAACCAGCAATTCCATGAAAAGCTAGAACCACTCACCCTCAGGTCACACTGGGCTGTCAGTGACAGTATCCCCTACGGTCATAGTCCAAGCTATAGTTTCCACAGGAAACCTCCATAAACATAGTTTAATGAAAGGCCTACCTGGGCCTACTCAAAGGCCTAGGACCACAACTTCAAATTAGAAGGGGTCCCTTCTAGGAAATGTGGCTAGGGAACCCGAAGGAACCCCAGCCAGTCACTATTCGGGGACGTACCACCCGAAATGCCACCAGGACGGCCTGACCTGGTGTCACTTACATAGACAATTCAGTCTGGCTACTTCCAGTCTGTCCGAAGACAGAGCCTCTGGACACTTGCCTTTAGGTAAGGCATCCAACCCGAGGGACTGCGGAGCTGGCAGTGAACCACTTGGCCCAGATCTCAGAGACGGGGTATCCCGGAGAGCATGACTCAGCATAGTGCTTACAACCCTTGCTAGCGAGGGGAGTTACTCTTCTCGATCCACGGATCTACCCAGTGCGTATGTTTCAAAGCACTGAGAAGGCCTGAGAAGGTCTAAGGACTGATCTAACTGGGAGGCCTCACGAGAGGCCTACGACCGTCTGACCAGACTCAGGAGTCCGCATGCTAATAGTGACCCTCGGGGAGGGGAGCACATGGTCCGCCTGGCAGGCAAACCAGGCTGTAGGCAGGAAAAAATAGGTTTCGGGAGGGAATCAGTAGCAGAGAATGAACACTTTAGTCGAGCCAGGGCGCAAGCTCGCCTTCAGCAGCTGCCTGTTAAGGCCAGTTAAACTGCTAGCAAGTGGCCACTAGCTTCCTGAACCCAGCACCACTGGGAAACCACTCACAGGGAGGCATGGTGAGGCCTACTACCTGATAACCACCATAAGTGGAAACTTCATCCTTCAGGGAGGCCTGGTGAGGCCTACTACCTGACAACCACAATATGTGGGAGTTCACCTTCAGGGAGGCCTGTTGAGGCCTACTACCTTACAACCACCATATGTGGAATACTCGTCTTCAGGGAGGCCTGGTGAGGCCTACTACCTGATAACCACATTATGTGGGAGCTCACTTTCAGGGAGGCCTGGTGAGGCCTACTACCTGACAGCAACAATATTTGGGAGCTCCCCTTCAGGGGGGCCTGATTAGGCCTATTACCCGATAGCAAGCCAGGCTGGCTGTCCAGTTGTCTATCCTTGGGGCTTTGCCTTCAGGGAGGGCCGGTAAGGCCTACTACCTGATAGCAACCATATGTGGGAATTCAACTTCAGGGAAGCCTGGTGAGGCCTACCACCTGATAACCACTGTATGTGGGAACTCAACTTCAGGTAGGCCTAGTGAAGCCTACTACCTGACGACCACAAAATGTGGGTGCTCACCTTTAGGGAGGCCTGATAAGGCCTATTACCTGACAACCACAATATGTGGGAGCCCACCTTCAGGGAGGCCTGAAGAGGACTTCTACCTGATAGCAATCTAAACAATTGGATGCTATGAGCCCTGAATCTGGGTGACAGTCCCAGGGCGGCCTGCTAAGGCCAGCTAGTCCTGGGGTCCAGTCTCGGAGCAGCCTGTTTAAGCCAGCCTCCTGAAAGTCTTCTCAAGAAAGGGACTAACTACCAAGGACCAGAGGTGTCAGGGACTGAGCTACATGGTGGCCTGATAAGGCCAACCGCTGCTGGGGACTCACCTATCAGGGAGGCCTGGTCGGGCCTACTAGCTGATAGCAAGTCTTTCCTGCTACAACAAACACTGTTGGGAACCATACTATTTTAACATAACTATAGGGCCCACCCATAGGAGGCCTAATAAGGCTAGCTACCTGATCACGGCCATAATGTATGTCCCACAATGTTGGGACTCACCTCCGAGGAGGCCTAAGGCCTACTACCCATCAGGTAGTCCCAAACGGTGGTTCGTGGAAAAAAGCCCATACAAATAAGCTGCCATTGGACGCATAATGCCCCGGAGGGATCGTAGGGTGAATTGGGCTGACAGATGCCCATTATTTTGTTGGAGAGTGGGCCTTTTGTGAATACCCCCCCTATCCACGGAATGCTACCAACTTGCCTCGGAATAGGTGTTATTCGGACACCTTTAGGGGGCGCACAGAGCAAATGCCCCCATAAACCCTCCACCAACCCCCCCCCCCCCCCCCATCCCACGAACACACTATTTGTCCAATAACCCACTATATTATGCAAATGTCCCGTTGACCTGGGCACAGGGGGGTCTCCTAGTGGTCCCCACACGCCCCAAGCATGGAGTCCCAACTCGGCTTACTTTTTCAGTTACACCTGGTCAAATTTCAAAATTCAAGCTGTTATATGTCTGGAACCAAGTAGAGTTGGGGCCCCATACTCTGGGCACAGGGGGGTCTCCTAGTGGTCGCCACACGCCCCGAGTATGGAGTCCCAACTCGGCTTACTTTTTCAGTTACACCTGGTCAAATTTCAAAATTCAAGCTGTTATATGTCTGGAACCAAGTCGAGTTGAGGCCCCGTACTCTGGGCACAGGGGTGTCTCCTAGTGGTCCCCCCACCGCCCGAGTATGGAGTCCCAACTCGGTTTCATCACTGAGACACACCACTTCAACAATGACTTAGGGTTAGAAACTGAAAAAGTCAGTTAGGGTTAGGGAAAATGTTTTGCCTTTGCTCAAGAGCCCAGCGCTTTCGGTATGTCGCCCAGGGCGGGCCCATGGGTCACCGTGCCGAATTCGGGGCCCCTGGAACATTTCTATAAAAATCCCACTCGCCCATTAAATGAATGTATTTTTCCATAGTGGTTTCGTGGACACCTCTTCGAAATGGCCGATTGACTAGGGGGCGCCATTTTACGTCTCGCCACGGCCCCCTGGTGTGGGCGGAAAAGTTTGGTGGACCCATGACTTCGTTCAGGGGTCGAAAGGTCGGAAAAGGGACGCTCGTCCGCAAACCCGCTACGCCGATAAGTGGCCCGTGGGACGGCCCCCGTATGTAGAAGCAGGGTCGTGGTACATTGAGATTTGAGATTTTGACCCTCCAGGGGAGAGTCAGAATCTGCAATCTCAAGATACCACGACCCTCCCTCTGCGTACGGGGGCCGTCCCACGGGCCATTTAAAAGGCATAGCGGTTTCGCGGACGGGCGGTCTCTTTTTTGGCCTTTCGGCCCCTGAACGAGGTCCTAGGGCCACCAAACTTTTCCGCCCGCACCAGGGGGCCGTGGCGAGACGGAAAATGGCGCCCCCTAGTCAATCGGCCATTTCGAAGAGGTGTCCACGAAACCACTATGGCAAATACATTCATTTAATGGGCGAGTGGGATTTTGATAGAAAGGTCCCAGGGGCCCCAAATTCAGCAAGCTGACCCTTGGGCCCTCCCTGAGTGACATACCGAAAGCGCTGGGCTCTAGAATGAAGGCAAAACATTTTCCCTAACCCTAACCCTAACTGACTTTTTCAGTTTCTAACCCTAAGTCATTGTTGAAGTGGTGTGTCTCAGTGATGAAACCGAGTTGGGACTCCATACTCGGGCGGTGGGGGGACCACTAGGAGACCCCCCTGTGCCCAGAGTACGGGGCCCCAACTCGACTTGGTTCCAGACATATAACAGCTTGAATTTTGAAATTTGACCAGGTGTAACTGAAAAAGTAAGCGAGTTGGGACTCCATACTCGGGGCGTGTGGCGACCACTAGGAGACCCCCCTGTGCCCAGAGTATGGGGCCCCAACTCGGCTTGGTTCCAGACATATAACAGTTTGAATTTTGAAATTTGACCGGGTGTAACTGAAAAAGTAAACCGAGTTGGGATTCCATACTCGGTGTGTGCGGGGACCACTAGGAGACCCCCCTGTGCACAGAATATGGGGCCCCAACTCGGCTTGGTTCCAGAGATATACCCGCTAGAAAACTTACCTTTAACCTGATGTAACTCAAAAATTAAGCCGAGTCAGGGCTTCATCTTCGGGTCGTAGGGGGGATCACTAGGAGGCACCCGTGTGCCCAGAGTATGGGGCCCCAACTCGGATAGGTTCCAGAGATAGGCCAGCTTGAAATGTTAACTTTAAAACTTGTGGGGATTTCGTGAAAATAACTTTTTTACGGGTTATCGGACAAAAAGTGGGTTCGTTGGAAGGGGGCGATGCTTGGGAGTTGTCAGTGGCGGAGGTCAACGGGACATTTGCATAATATAGTGGGTTATTGGACAAATAGTGTGTTCGTGGGATGGGGGGTGGTGGGGGGGGGTTGGTGGAGGGTTTATGGGGGCAGTTGCTCTGTGTCGCCCCCTAAAGGTGTCCGAATAACACCTATTCCGAGGCAAGTTGGTAGCGTTCTGTGGATAGGGGGGGGGGTATTCGCAAAAGGCCCACTCTCCAACAAAATAATGGGCATCTGTCAGCCCAATTCACCCTACGATCCCTCCGGGGCATTATGCGTCCAATGGCAGCTTATTTGTATGGGCTTTTTTCCACGAACCACCGTTTGAGACTACCTCTAGTAAGTCTACTGCCAGAACTACTCAGGCCAACCACCTGAGGTAAGCTGGCCTAAAGAGCCCTATTGGGGGCTGCCCGGTCAAGGAGGCCTGCTGAGGCCTACTACCTAACCACGCAGCATTTATTGGCAGAAAAACTGTTTAAACAGCGCCTATAGCATCCTGGTACTTAATCACATTGCCAAAGGCAGTGTACTCAGCAAAAAAGCAATACCCTTAACCCTCTGGGGACCAAGAACGCGCCCGCACGTTTTGCTGTTTTTTTTTTCACATAGCAGCAACATAGACTTAAAATACTCCGTCATTTATGGTCATATAAATAAAATCAATACATGATTATAAACTATAGAGGGTCTTCTTTTTTTGTGTACACTCACATTAACATCAAAACCTTGTGGTTTTTTAAAAAATAAATAAAATAAACAGGGTGCGCTTTCACCTCACTCTGTCTCCGCAAAAATCTTTCTGAAACATGTCTGGAAAATGAACGGAAACTCCGCTAATACTTATCACACAAACATGAAACATACGTCTAAAGAACGCTTTACATTTCTACTTTTAAATAAAACAATTCACATTTAAAACAAATATTCTCCTGCAATGTAATCTGTCTGAAACTAAAGAGAAGTACAGTTTCTCCTGTCTCAGCTCATTATCGTTAATTTGTTCACACCCACTCGCAGAGCGCACTATTCATAAGATAATGTGTTGAGGCCATTTGCAAAATAGATAAACGCCCCCAGGCAAATGCTGTAAACACACTATATTTTTTAGTCAGATTAAGATTCGTCTTGCGCGGCTATGAGGAATAATCCTGGGACATTTACCACAGAAGTGCTGGTTTATTTTCACTTCGAGGAGGAGCAACAGATTCAGCTGAGAACTGTAAGTGTTTTATGCTTGTGCTTTGTTCTAATCGCGATATAGAATAACGTTAGTGTCTGTAAAACGGAAAAATAGCATACTGTTTAAATGTGAATCATGTTTCTCTCTGTGTGTGTGTGTGTGTGTGTGTGTGTGTGTGTGTGTGTGTGTGTGTGTGTGTGTGTGTGTGTGTGTGTGTGTGTGTGTGTGTGCGTGTGTGTAAATGAATGAATGAACGCACATATACGCACTGTTACAGACGAAATAAAAGACAAAATTTCGTTGACTAGTTTTGGATAAAGTTTTTCAAATCAAATAAGCATCAAATAAGCTTAAAAATAAAGACATCAGCTTTTGTTAGGAGTTTCTGGCGATAGAAGTGTCCAGACGTATGCACCCTGTATTTTAAAGAAGAACATTTAATTATTTGCGATACATTATTCATTCACAAAGAATTCAGGGACATTATTCACGTCCCAAAAGGTTAGAGTTTTCCTCATTTTTTTAATTAAGGCATTAAGATTTTTTATTCCTCTTTTTAGTCAACTTTAGCATGGGTGTGTTCACTTCTAATTCTGTGTGTGTGTGTGTGTATATATATATATATATAATTAAAAAGCTATTTTAACCAGAAAAATCTACAATGCATGCCCAAAGTCGTGCAGCCATATAGTTTCTCTTGATAGGAGACTGTAATGAAAAATCAAACACCTTGGAAATGACAGGTATGTACTATGTTTCAGGAATGGGACAATGTTGTGTGACTGTTCAAGCCTCTGTCTTTAGATCAGTGTGTTTACTAATGTGCTTTTTTGTCCTTTGTTGTGTATCTTTGGATTATGTTGTGTTGTAAATAAATCCAAACAATCTAAAAGCCATTCTTTTTTAAATCTCCTCATTCTTTGTGCAAGGCTCCTCGTAATGGGGCCTGATAGCACCTAATAGGGCCATTATGGGAGGGTCTTTGTCTTTCTCAGGTGTGAAATGCCATACATATTAATGAGAGATCACGCCTCCTTGCATAAAGCTTTCTCACACTAAACACGTCATACACATTCTAAAAGACTTTATTGACTTATCTGAATGAGTAGTCAGGATGATTCTCACATAGTTTTGGAGCAAATATTCTAGACTATGTGATACAATTTTCAAAAGTCTTGTGAAGAAATAATCAATATGTGTTTTGTGGCCTTATTTCAGAAACTTTTATTTTTAAGTTTTTCAATAACCATGCATAAATACTATTCTCTCAAAAATACAAACATGTACATACATGTTGCTCACAGATTATGGTAGCCCCGTTTGTGCTATATAGAGTGAATTTACACCTTTGCCATTAACATGTTTATAAATAACTGAAAAATGCACAAATGTCAGTGCATGTCAAAACATCCCAAGGGCCCCAAAAACCCCTTGGTCCCCAGAGGGTTAAAGCAGAGGAGTACAACATACGGCACTCTGCCTAGTGGAGGCCCCAGATTGAGGGGCCTACCATCTATTCAATTCAAAACCAGAATAAAATGTTTAGAACACTCCGCTCAACTCGAGACATCAGTTGCTGAGCAGAGCTAAAAATGGAGTACTCAGAACTACCCTGAGTCAACGGGGGAGTAACAACCATATGCCCCTGATAATTTTAACAGGGTGCGGGCCTGCCAGTGGCTCTAGAGGTGACAGGGATTTCCCTGCGCCCAGGCTAGGGGAGGGGGGCTCCCTTACAAGCCAACCACCCTCAACCAATCACTTGAGCAGTAGCTCAGCGAGCTGAGTGGAGCCTACTATGGAGGCCTAAGTCCATATGCTAGCTCTGTACGGCGGGGTCTGGCAAACGATCTCTTCGCAGAGCGAAAGATGGCTTAACCCTGCCCGAAAGACCCATGGGGAGGCCTTACTGGAGGCCTAACCCTAAATCTTAAACAATCATGCCTCGACTACCAACCTGCATTACTCTTAGCACCCCTGAATGCAGAGAAGGGGGCGGGCCTTGGCCGAACGACTCCCTATTATGGGAGGAGGCGGTAATCTAGGGAAGAAGGAAGCCTAAACTCACATTGTGAATGGCCAGAGCCAGAAATGCTTCAGCAGAACGCCTCCACTAACCCAGCATAGCCTAGGCCAGCTACAGAGGCGGCCCTGGTGAGGGCCAGCCTGCAAGCATAGATCTACCTGAGGGCTCAGAGGAGCAACAGCCTTAAGAAAAAAATATTATTATTTTTTCAAAGGGCTGCAGAACCGCTCAGCCTACTGAAAACCCAAACAGAGCTCAAGGGGGCAATGAACTCAGGACAAAAAATGTCAGACGGTCCCGTGGGCCGGACATAAGATCTATCTGGAGCACCAGCGTCAGTCTATACTTCAAAACAAAAACCTTTTGAGAGAGACCAACTACTCTACCCAGAGGTGGCTAATAGCCCGAGGGCTAACACAGATATGTGTAGAAATGTAGCATAAAAACAGTTTACAACTAGAATGAGCGGTGGCACACCTCGCATTATCTTGCATATGACAACAAGGGAAGCCATCACATACTCACAAAAGAAGCCCATACAACTGGTGCTTCTCTCCATCGTTCTAGCCACCTAACAGTGGAACTTCAGGGCCCTAAGAATCCAAATATTGTACCTTACCTTACCTTTAGTGTTAGTTGCACACAAAAATTACTCTTAAAGAAGACCAATCAGCTCACCTGCGGCGTGCGGAGTGAAGACTCACCAGATAGTTTTCTATGAACCTGGGGTCCACCACTTTACATACCTGAAAGAGGCGCTCTCACTAACCAAGCCGAGGTGGGCCATCAGAATACAGTTCTCATCATGGACCCAGCCCCAGCCCTGATGTAAGGAACGCCTGGGGAGTCGGGAAGAGAGGAGAGGGCTGTGATGTAATGAAGCCCTCCGGGGAGATTATCCATCAGCAACGCTGTGTGCGCTGTGTGCGCTAACATCCCTCAGATCCCTCTTCTTGCGGGAGTCATGCCTCCTCTGCGCCCTGCTCCTCCATGGAGGGGTTGCTCGAGAGGCGACACTGGTTCTCTGGCCCTGTCTACGGTCCTCAGACTGCCTGGGCTTGGACCCGGATCTCAGCGGTATGCAGGTCCTGAAAGCAGCTGAGCGCGCCTTCGCCTCCCTGAACTTCCCAACCACCGCCTCTACGGAGGTGCCAAAGAGTTCAGAGGGCGAAACCGGCGAATCGAGGAGAAAAGCCTTCTCTTTCTCCCCGATGTCGGCCAGGTTTAACCACAGATGCCTCTGCGTGGCCACCATCGCCGCCATCGACTGACCGATCGCGGCAGCAGTCTGTTTGGTGGCCCGGAGAGCAAGATCTGTGGTACGGCTCAGCTCAGCAACCGCCTCAGGGGAAATCCCTGCCCCTTGGTTGAGATCCCGCAGCAGGTCAGCCTGGTACGCCTGTAGTACCGCCATGGTGTGCAGAGCAGCACCGGCCTGACCCGCTGCCGTGTATGCTCTGCCATTCAAGCGTGCTGTTGTCTTTAGAGGTTTGGATGGCAGGGTTGGAGCTCTCAGTGTCGACGCCTGCCCAGACACGGGATAGTTAGCAAACGTCTCGTCTATGGGCGGCATCGACACATACCCATGCTCTCCGATCCCCTCAACAGCGAAACTACCCCGCTGATGTCGCTGAATACGGGCAGAGTATGGGTTCTTCCATGCCCTCTCGATCTCTGTGTGAAGATCAGGAAGGAATGGAAGGCTCACCTGAGCTGGTGGCCTATGGCCGGGGAGAAACAGATCGTCAAGTCTGCCGCGAGCGGTCTCTCCCCTAAGTTTTAGCTAAGTTTTATTTGTCTAATAATGTACATTTGTTATTGAAGACAAAGTATGCAATTTGTAGTATTTGGAATAAGCCAAAGTTCTTAATGAGTATACTTTTTACTCAAATATATCACACCAAGATAGCCTCGTGGGCAGTGATGCCGGTAACGTGTTAACGCATTACTCTAATCTGACCACTTTTTTTCAGTAACGAGTGAAACTAGTTGAGGATAAATTCTTTAAAATTGGGCAATTCCAGCATTATGGACGTGACATTTGAAGTAAAAAACTTGAAATATAAATTATCAGAAAATGCATTTAATACCGGTATATTGAAACGTCTGTTTATATATCCATACTCCCTTAATAAAGGAGTGCCATATGCCTGTGGCAAAATATTTTTTAGTAATTCTATGAATTACCACTGTGCAAACCAAAAGTTACACTACCCAGCGGATGAAGAAGGGTTGGCTCTCCACAGAATATAAAATATAATTTTATTTTTCGTGTTCGCATTTATGAGGAAAAAACAATGTTACGGACATGACAGTTCTCTGTTATGGATGTGACCGCTCTGAAAGCGGCACTAAAAGACTGCTTTAAAACTTTCATAGAGACCTCAAACAGAAAGCACAAAGCCTTTCTTTAAAAGTGAATTTCGTTTTGTATTAATTGTATCTTAATTTTAATCAATGTTTCATCAACCAATTGCCTGGATCTAATAAATAAGAAGTAAATATACAGTAGCAGACAATAGATAATCACAACACTGAGGCGCCGGCGCGTGAACTGGAGCTCATCTCATAAATGAACCGAAACTCCGCGTATAAGGTAGGCCTACTTGCCTCACAGACCTGAGAAATATATCTATAGAAAGCTTGAAATGTATACTTTTAAACAGAACAGTTTAAAATGAAATAAAACAGACTGCTCTCTGCTTATGTAATCCGTATGAAATGTGAATTTCTCTCTGGCGCGTTGACTACTGCGAAGATCGCGAGTCAGCATCATCAACTTTATCTTTGCAGCCGAAACTGACACAGAAAACACTTGTTTATTAATAAACAATTAAAATGTCTCCTTTCTATATTTGACAAATTCATAATCATTACTTTTGTAACAGCTTTTAGGTGCTTTATTGGCAACGCCACCCTTACATGTTACACCCTGTCTGCCTCGCTGCCTGCTGTGCTGTGTGTTTGTTTGCTTCAAGGCTGTACGCTCCGTCTAAACCTCGTATTAGCTTCGTATTTCTTTCTGTTGAACCATCATTTCTAGTTGTTTATACTACTAAATACATATTACCCAACATCTCAGATTAACCTTACACCGCTAGCTTCCGTTATTGTTAGCACAACACACTAGTAACTCGCTAGCCTGTTAACGCGCCACCCGTGCGCTCATTTATTTATTTATTTATTTTATCTCGCGCGCCTGCGCCTTTGAGTTCAGAAAAAGCCCAGGTGAGTAAGAATCAGTCAACAAACACGGTGAGTAAGAATCAGTCAACAAACACGGTGAGTAATGTCTTGTCCTGTTATTGTCACCTGTGTCACATGTCATATGTTTAGTATAGCCTTCTCCGATGGCAATATAGGATTTATATGTGATAAATGCAAGGAGACAGTCAGGCTGACGGAGAAGATTTCAGAACTAGAGACACGCATCCAAACTTTAATTAAGGATGGTAAGAATGCTAGATCTTTAGATAGTATTTTGGATGCGCCTAGCATAGTGAACTCTTCGGTTCCGGCTGAAGTAGAGCCCGTGCAGCAGGGCAGATGGGTGACAGTTAGGGATCGCCGCTTTAGTCGCGGATCAAAGAACCACTCTTCCGTTCCGATTCCCATAACAAATCGATTTGCCCCACTCAGTGAAACACCCACTGAGAATTCTGTTGATTGTGCCCTGGAAAATTGGTGATTCAATCACATGGAACGTGAAAATAGAGACACCAGCCACCATAGTCACATGTTTGCCGGGAGCCAAAGCGCCCGACATCAAAGCAAATTTAAAAGTGCTGGCTAATGCTAATCGTAAATTCTCTAAGATCATTATTCATGTCGGCACTAATGATGTTCGACTCCGCCAGTCGGAGATCACCAAAATTAATATTAAAGAGGTGTGTGAACTCGCAAGTACAATGTCAGGCACTGTAATTTGCTCTGGCCCCCTTCCTGTTCGCAGGAGTGATGAGATAGTTAGTAGATTGTGTTCACTAAATTGCTGGTTGTCTGAGTGGTGTCCGCAAAATAATGTAGAATTCATAGACAATTGGAAAAGTTTTTGGGGCAAGCCTGACCTGTTGAAAAGAGATGGTATTCATCCCTCCTGGGATGGTGCTGCTCTTCTCTCTAGTAATTTGGCTCATAGTCTTAGAGCTAAAACATGACAAATTTGGCACCAGGTCAGGAAGCAGACAGACTGGCTAAACCGACCATCTGCTAGCGGCCTCACGTCACCAAGGTCAGAAAAATCCCATCACATAAAGGCTCTTTCACCTAGATATCATATAGAGAGACTGTGTCTGTTCCCCGAACTTGGATATCCAAAAAACGTCAGATTAAAAATTTAATTGATGTTCAACAAATAAAAAACAGATATAATAAAGATGAGCAAATGATAAAGCTTGGGTTGCTGAATATTCGATCCCTTACTTCAAAATCGCTCATAGTTAATGATATGATTTCAGATTATAATCTAGATGTGCTGTGTTTGACAGAAACCTGGCTAAAACCAAACGATTACATTACTTTAAATGAGTCCAACCCCACAATATTACTGTTATAAACATGAACCTCCTCTGAAAGGCAAAGGGGGAGGTGTTGCTGTAATTTATAGTAATATCTTCAAAACCACTAAGAAATTTAGTTTTAAATATACTTCTTTTGAAGTATTGGTGCTTAATGTAAAAATATATAGTGTAAATGATAAATCACGTTTGAGAATTCTGCTGGCTACTGTATACAGGCCACCAGGGCACCATACAGACTTTATCAAAGAATTTGCGGACTTTCTATCAGAACTAGTATTGGCTGCAGATAAAGTACTAATTGTTGGTGATTTTAATATACATGTAGATAATGAAAAAGATGCATTGGGATTGGCATTTAAAGACATTGTAAACTCAATTGGAGTCAGACAACACGTGTCAGGACCTACTCATTGTCGTAATCATACTCTAGATCTAATACTATCACATGGAATAGATGTTGATGCCGTTGAAATTCTGCAGCAGAGCGATGACATCTCAGATCATTATCTAGTCTCATGTAAACTTCACTTAGCCAAAGCATCAGAGCCGACTCCGTGTTATAAATATGTTAGACCTATAACTTCTACCACTAAAGATTGCTTTATCAATAATCTTCCTAATCAGTTTCATCATCTCAGCATCCCGGATAGCTTAGAAGAACTTGATATTGCAACAGAAACTTTTAACTCTCTCTTTTCCAGCACTTTAGACGCAGTTGCTCCGTTGCGCTTAAAGAATATTAAAGAAAATAGTCCAACGCTGTGGTACAGCGAGCACAACCGGGCCCTTGAGAGAGCAGCCAGAAAAATGGAGCGTAGCTGGAAGAAAACTAAACTAGAGGTATTTCGGATTTCATGGAAGGAGAGTTCGATTGCTTACAGAGAGGCCTTAAAAGCTGCTAGATCTGCTTATTTTTCAACCCTATTAGAAGAAAATAAACATAATCCTAGGTATTGAAACAGTGGCTAAACTAACGAAAAAGAAAGCTTCAAGCCCAGAAGTGTCCAAGCAACACAGCAGTAATGACTTTATGAATTTCTTCACTTATAAGATTGATAATATCAGGGACAAAATTATAACTATGCAACCGTCTACTACAGTATCGCATCAGGGAGTGCATTGTAGTCTCCCTGAGGAAAAATTTGGTTCATTTGTTGCTATAGGAGAGGAAGAATTTTGCAAACTCGTTAAATCATCTAAATCAACAACTTGTATGTTAGACCCTATTCCGACTAAGCTACTGAAAGAGATGCTTCCAGATGTCATAGATCCTCTTCTTAATATCATTAATTCGTCTTTGTCTCTAGGATACGTACCAAAAACCTTTAAGCTGGCTATGATAAAACCGCTTGTTAAAAAACCGCAACTTGATCATACAAAATTAGTCAATTACAGGCCGATCTCGAATCTGCCTTTTCTGTCAAAGATACTGGAAAAAGCAGTATCCTCACAACTGTGTTCCTTTCTAGAAAGAAATGATATCTGCGAGGATTTTCAGTCTGGATTTAGACCATACCATAGCACCGAGACAGCTCTCATCAGAGTCACAAATGATTTGCTCTTATCATCCGATCGTGGTTTTATCTCTCTATTAGTGTAACTTGATCTTAGTGCTGCATTTGACACAATTGACCACAACATTCTTTTAAATAGACTAGAAAACTATGTTGGCATTAGTGGAATTGCATTAGCATGGTTTAAATCATACTTATCTGACCGTTATCAGTTTGTAGCAGTAAATGAAGAGATGTCTTATCGATCACAAGTTCAGTATGGTGTACCACAAGGCTCGGTACTAGGACCGCTGCTGTTCACTCTGTACATGCTACCCTTAGGAGATATCATTAGGAAACATGGAATTAGCTTTCACTGTTGTGCCGATGATATTCAGCTGTATATTTCTTCAAAACCTAACGAAACTTACCAATTCACAAAATTAACGGAATGCATAACTGATATAAAAAAAAATTGGATGACTAGTAATTTCCTACTACTAAATTCTGAAAAAACAGACATTCTAATTATTGGACAAAAAACTTCCACACGTAATAACCTAGAATACTGTCTAACACTTGATGGCTGCTCTGTTAAGTCTTTGTCGTCGGTTAGGATCCTTGGTGTGCTCTTTGATATAAAAATTACGTGTCTAGTATCTGTAAAACTGCATTTTTCCATCTTAAAAATATATCTAAATTACGCCATATGCTCTCATTGACAAATGCAGAACAATTAGTTCATGCGTTCATGACATCAAGACTAGATTATTGTAATGCTCTACTGGGTGGTTGCCCTGCACGCTTAATAAACAAACTACAGCTAGTTCAAAACGCAGCAGCTCGAGTTCTTACCAGAACTAGGCAATATGACCATATTAGCCCGGTTCTGTCAACACTGCATTGGCTGCCTATTAAACATCGTATAAATTTTAAAATATTGCTGATTACTTACAAAGCACTAAATGGTTTAGCTCCCCAGTACTTGAGCGAGCTCTTAATGCATTATAGTCCTTCACGCCTATTGCGTTCTCGAAATTCCGGCCAGTTGATAATAACTAGAATATCAAAATCGACTGCTGGCGTTAGATCCTTTTCCTATTTAGCATCAAAACTCTGGAACAATCTTCCTAACATTGTCCGGGAAGCAGACACACTCTGTCAGTTCAAATCTAGACTAAAAACACATCTCTTTGGCCTAGCATACACATAACACACTATAGACTTCCTTAATTCAAAATTAGGCTGCATAAATCCTGATGTACTTGGTACATCATAAGAAGGATGGCGTCTACGCTAATATTAGTCTCTCTGTTTATCCCGAGGGACCGTCTATGGTGGACCTGTGCCTGGACCCATCCCAACTCATCCTGAAGTGCCAGCCTCATCAGCCCTGTGAAGGCCTCATCGACACGACAGCCATCGACACTGAACCTCAACAACTCGTCTCCATACCAGCGTGATTACTTCGACTTCCAACCAGATGTAAATGGATAAATACTCTAAATGTTCCGATCCAATCTGACTTGTAATGCTGCCCGAATCATACACTGTTCCTTCGTTGGCCAGAGGAGAACTGGCCCCCGACTGAGTCTGGGTTCTCCCAAGGTTTTTTTCTCCATTCTGTCATCTGATGGAGTTTTGGTTCCTTGCCACTGTTGCCTTGGCTTTTGGCTTGCTTAGTTGGGGACATTTAATATTCAACAATATTATTGATCTGCCTTACCTAAGGTGGACGTTGATGCAATTTTCTTCTAGAAACAAACTTTGTTGTATTATTTTCATGTTATCACTGTGAAGCTGCTTTGATACAATCTGTATTGTAAAAAGCGCTATATAAATAAAGGTGACTTGACTTGACTTGACATGAACGCGTCACCACTGCATCACCCCCATCACTATTTTGAGTTTGTGTCAGCTAAAGATGGCAATATTAAGGTTTGTTGTACACTCTGGTGGCGACGTGCTGGTGGCGACAAGGTGCTATCTAGCTACAAAAACACTATGTCAAATTTGAAGAAACACTTGGAGTCTGGTCAAGAAAGACTGTCTTTATTTTATATTTTAGAAAAACAAGTATTAATGTTAAGTGAATTCAAGAAAGACTGTCTTTTTTATTTTTTATAAAAACATGTATTTTTCAGGAAATAGTTTTTAAGTTCAACTTAAAATGTCAGGAGATACATTGTTGACGTTACTGTTAAAAATGCACTTCCAATAAAGTGAGTGTTGGCAAAACCGGTTGTCATTTTTATGATTAGGCGGCAGGGGTGTTGTCAGCAGCTGCTGAATGTAACTAATAAAGTTACTTGTAATCTAACTTAGTTACTTTTAAAATCAAGTAATCTGTAAAGTAACTAAATTACTTTTTAAAGGAGTAATCAGTAATTAGATTACTTTTTCAAAGTATCTGTAGCAGCAACACTGCTCGTGGGCAAGTGCGCCGACATGTAGCGCCGTTGTGCTTCGGGAGACCCGAGTTTGAGTCCGAGTTTGGACCTTTCCCGATCCCGTCCCCCCTGTCTCTCTCTCTCTCTCTCTCCCATCTCACTTCCTGTCCATCTACTGTCCTATCCTAATAAAAGGCGAAAACGCTCAAAATATATATTTTTTTAAATAAAAAATATAGGTTTCACTTTATTTTGATGGTCCCTTTAACACATTCTGTTAACTATAAGTAATGTTGCACCTACATGTCTACTAACTCTCATTAGAGTGTTAGTAGAGTACTAGTAGACTGGTAGGGTTAAGGTTAGAATAAGTTGACATGCAGTTGCAAAGATACTTATAGTCAGTAGAATGTCTGTTGGAGGACCATCACAATAAAAAGTTAGCAGATATTAAGCAGACAGTGTACTGGTACTCTAATGAGAGTTAGGAGACATGTAGTTGCAAAGTTACTTATAGTCAACGTAATGTTCAAAAGGGACCATCAAAATAAAGTGTTACCAAAATAGATATAAATACACTTATGGTATACAGTGTTGGGAAGGATACTTTCAAAATGTATTTCGTTACAGAATACAGAATACATGCCCAAAAATGTAATTTGTAACGTATTCCATTACATTACTCAATCTAAGTATTGTATTCTGAATACTTGGATTACTTCCACAAGTAATAACTTACATAATTTCCATGCAACTTTTTGCCTGCAACAATAGAATAATGACAAACAAATAATAATAATTAAAAAGAGTTTAGCTTTTAAGACCTTTTACATGACACAGTTTCTTTTCTTGGCCATTGGTTAAAAGAAAATATTTTTTATTTACAGAAAAACACTATTTCAGTAAAAAAAAAAAGATTTCAGTGCTTCTGATGTTCTCTTGTATAAGCCTACTTTCCTTATGTGGGCTTCTAGGTCGCTATCAAAACGGCAATCACTTGTTTAGCATTCATGTAAACACTACATTCAGTTTCATCAATCTGAATGAATTCAGTCCGATTGAAACAAAAGGTGTGCATAAACATAATGAATGGCGACTGTAGAAAGCAAAAGCCGAATCCCCGACATTTTGGGTGATCTAGAAATGGGTGGCCGGACGCATTTATTTAGGTCCAAAAAGAAGACATGTCCGGGAAAAAGAGGACGTTTGGTCACCCTAACGTTAATGTCAAATGGGGCTAGTCAGTCTTTCAACGGCTCGGGGGCTAGTAAATCAGCACATAGGAGAATGTGAGGTAAATGAAGTCGCACGTCAACTAAGCAGGTAGCTACCGGATATATAACTATAAAATAGCAAGGTGACCAGTAAAACTACAGGAGACGACTAACGTTAATAAAATTAATAAAAAAACGTACTTTAAGATGCTTCTTCAGGTTGGAGGTGGAGTCTTTGGACGCTGAAAGGAGGTTAGTTGCTGGCAAGCAGAGGTTGCACTGCACAGTTATATTATATTTCTATTATAGTTATATTTCGTCCCCCTCCCTTTTCTTTCTTTAACGTAAAATACTGTTTAAATTTCCAAGATATAAATGCATTCTTGCTCTGCTGTTGTTCCGGCTCCATCTCTAGCTCCCGCTGCAACTCTTCCAACTCCATTGACTGATCACGCACGCAAAACGCAAACCGCGCATTTTTTTAGTTTTCATATTGGGGCTTCTGGGAAATTTTGGGTTGCCTTAATTTATTTAGATAGTGAATAAACTCGTGAAACAGAGAAGTATCGTCATGTAATCCATTGATTTCAACAATGTAACTGTATTCTAAATACCAACTATTTAAATTGTAACTGTAACGGAATACAGTTACTCATAATTTGTATTCTGAATACGTAACACCGGTACATGTATTCCGTTACTCCCCAACACTGATGGTATATTGCTTGTATGTTTCGAAGACACTCGTAATGAATTTGTAATGTACTTGTAACACAAATAAAGTACACTTTAATATCACTAATCAAGCATGTAATTAGTCCCTACACAGGCACTTAAAGTGTACTAGAAGTTGGTCCAATTTAGTACACAAAAGTACACTAAATACACTTAAAGTTATGCTTTACTACAATTTAATTACAACTAAAATATACTTAGTACAAAATTAGTTGTTTCAAAATAGCACACTTCAAGTTAACTAATCATTAACACACTTGAAGTATACTGATAATTAGTCTGGACAACCCAGACATAGTACTGAAGGAAAATGAAAATTGAGCGGAAGTACGTAGGAGGGCGGAGCCAGGCTACCTCAACTTTAAGTTGCTTTGGATAAAAGCATCTTCTAAATATATATATATATATATATACATATATATGATAGACAGACAGTTAGTGCCTCAAAAGCCTTCTGATTGGCTAAACAAAGAATCTGGCTGTGGCCCACAGCCACATTTTATTTAGTCATTTATGGAAATTAGAGCTGTCACAGAGAATGGCATGATTTCTTTCAGGAAGTAGGGTCATTTTCTGCATTCCATTCCACAAAGAATCCCTTACATAAACTTTAGTTGCATATAACCAGAGGAAAATGTATTGCTCAGATATTGCTCAGGAGACAGCGGTGATAATCAGATATCTCTCATTTTAGCCCACGTGAAAAAATATATACTGAAGCACAACTTATTCGTATGTACTTTAGTATAACTAAATGTATTTGTGGCACACTATAAATTGGTATACTTAAAGTCTGTTAAATTGGAACAAATAATTTTGTGCTAAATGCATTTTAGTTGTCCAAAAGCCATGTTGAAGTTCAAGTTGTATTTAATATACTTGTTTGTGCTAAAGTGGAACTATTCCAGGTATACTTAAGTACACTTTACATATACTCTTGTATTTAAAGTTTTGAAATGCAGAATTCGCTTAGCATAAACTTCAAATGTATTTTGGCGACATTACAATTGCAATTCAATTACAATGTAAGAGTGTTGATGTTACGGATGCAGACACAGGAGAGGAAGAATGATGGTGAATAGTGAGTTTATTGACAATAAAGGTGCAGGGATGAGGTGATTAGGTAGGGAAAGTCCAAAGGGTGATCAAGGAAGGCGCTGGAGACAGGGAGATCGCCGGAGACAGGGAGATCGCTTGAGACAGGGAGATCGCTGGAGACAGGGAGATGAGTCCACATAACACAAACGAACAAGGTCGGACAAGGAACTGTGGTGAGGATTGTGCCGTTATAGTGGCAGTGATGAGGGTGATGATGAGGTGCAGGTGTGAGTGATTGTAGATGATGTGCAGGTGCGGATCAGGAGGGATGCTGGGAAGTGTAATGCATAGGATGGTGGCTAGGGTGATCTGTGACAGAAGCCGCCCCCTCCCAGAAGGCGCGTCCTCGCGCCGTATAACATCTCCAGGGCGGAGACGGCAGCTCGGGGGACCAGGGTGGAGACGGCAGCTCGGGGGACCAGGGTGGAGACGGCCGCTCGGGGGACCAGGGTGGAGACGGCCGCTCGGGGGACCAGGGTGGAGACGGCCGCTCGGGGGACCAGGGTGGAGACGGCATCCTGGGACGAAGAATCAGGCGTGACCGCCATCCTGGCTGGAGCCTCTGAAATGGCGGCCAAAGTCCAAAGGGTGATCAAGAAAGGGGCTGGAGACAGGGAGATGAGTCCATATAACAAACAAACAAGGAACTGTGGTGAGGAGTGTGCCTTTATAGTGGCAAAGATGAGGGTGATGATGAGGTGCAGGTGTGAGTGATTGTAGATGATGTGCAGGTGTGGATCAGAAGGGATGCTGGGAATTGTAGTGAAGAGGATGGTGGCAAGGGTGATCTGTGACAGTTGACCATACATTAATATTATACTGATAACAAACTTTTAGTGATTTTAAAATACATTGCAATGGCACTTCAGGTAAACTTGAAGTGTGCTAATGGCATCATTATAGTGTGCTTCAAATAGGCTACAATAAAGTAATCTTTCAAAATAATGGCACAGCTTAAGAATTTGCCTTTTACTGACACCCCCAAGAATACCAGTAACTCGCTTATCCAGAGAACATCAGTAAGACAATGGGAACAGATATATGTACATTGAATGTAGGAACCACCACGGTCTGGATTCGAACCCGGGTCGCTGGAACACAAGCAGACTCGTTTTACCAGTTGCACCATTGTGTAGATGTGCACCACATAAAACTGGGGTTACTTTGTGTTCTTTCTATACTGTTACAAGTACTGTTATAAGCAAACAGATTTTTTAATCAATGACAGCACAAATTATGTATTTAAAGGCTATGAATCGCTAGAAAAGTCTCAATATAGCGGTGCGTGAAAATAAACGTGAAACTGTATAGAACATGAAAGTGCATTAAACTTGAAGCTGTTGCAGAAATAAAGCCAGCAGACAAAACATTAAATATCAGTCCAATGGTGTAGCAGAACGTCAGAGGCGGGAGACGTCATGAACCAGGAAACTATAAAGCCTGCCCAAACAAAGCAGCGGTAGCTTCTGTGTCTTCACAAGCGCTCTATGTGAAACTGTTTTTGTCTATTTGGTGTTGTCTGTCACAATATATATATATATTCAGTTATGGCGAGTAAGCAGCAGCAGTTTAGAATGTGTGTGCACCCCTGCCCGCGTTATTTAACGGGTGGGGACACACGTTTTGTGTGTTGTTTGTTTGGGTGAGGAGCATGCACGGTCAGCGCTCAAGGGCGCTGGCTGTGAGCACTGTGATGTACTTCCCTTGTGGACACTCCGATCCTGCCTGGCGTTTTTTAGCGAGGACGCTCAGGCTCGCGTTCCCCAAGGCTCAGGTCCCGCTGCTGCCGAGGCACAGCGAAAGCTTCAGACTTGGGGTTCGCAAATGGATTTGTCAGCGGGGTTAGAGACGGGCCCAGTCTTATCTCTGTCTTCACCTGACAGATCCAGTGCCTTCTCTCAGTGTTTGGAAGCACGCGCTGCGGTTACTTCCGCCCCGATTGAGGCACAGACACTACAGCTATCTAGTTCCGAAGAACTAGATGTTGTTAGTGTCGAAGCAGGAGATACTGAGGACTCGTCACCTCAGTCTCATGCTTTTGAGGAGCTCGTTGAGGTTGTAACGAGAGCGGTCGAAAGATTAAGCATCGATTGGCCGGCAGAGAAGCAGGATGTAGTTCTAAAAGCAAACTGGACGAAGGCTTCCTGCCCTCTCGTTCACAACCTTAACACCGGGGCCTTCCATTTTTCCCTGATCTCCACACCGAGGTGTCAAGATCGTGGGAGAAACCAGTTTCATATAGAGTTTATAGTCCACAAACTTCACACTATTCCTCTATTACAAACTATAAAGAGCAAGGTTATGGGGAGATGCCAAAGGTGGAAGAGACGCTCGCGAGCTATCTCTCCCCTGAATCAGCATCTTCCCTCAAGGCCCCGGTATTACCCACCAAGCCAGTTAGAATAATATCAGCTCTAGTGGGTAAGGCTTATTCAGCGGCTGGTCAGGCTGCAGCGTGCCTTCATACTATGTCACTGCTGCAGGCTTCAAATAAAGATGAAAAACCGCACTCTCTAGTTATATCTCATATATTTATTAATACCATGTCCACACAGACGCGTTTCAGCCTAAGCCATCATCAGTGTGTTGCTGCAGGCTTACCAGGCCGAACTGTTAGGAGATCTTGATGAGGGCAGGGGTATTGGCCCGGACGCGGTTTGTGAACTGCGTCGGCCCACAGAGCAAGGAGACGGCTAAAACTATCGGCTGGTCTATGGCAGCCCTGGTGGCCACTGAGAGACATCTTTGGTTAAATTTGAGCAATATTAAAGAAAGAGACAATAAATTTTGATGGATGCTCCTATTTCACCCTCTGGCCTCTTCGGCAACGCTGTAAATTCGGTTGTCGAGAGGTTTCAGGAATCAGTTAAGCAAGCAGCTGCATTCCAGAAACTCCTCCCCCGCCATACTCATGTCTCCGGGGCTGCTGAGCGGGAGCAGCCCCAAACATCTAAAGCCAGCTCCTCACACCGTGCCACAAAAAAACAAAGCATGGCTTCCCATGCTCCCCCACAAAAAGACTAGGGACACGGAAAGCGCGCTCAACCGCAGGAAAAAGGTCCTGATGCCCGAGGGCACAGGCCATTGAGGGCAGTCCCCCCCGAAGCAGAGCGGTTAACACCTCTTTATACTGTGCCCGTCTCCCTTCGGTGCCCTCAGGGGACCGTTATGCTAACCCTGCAACATCGTGTGCTTCAGGGCGCAGCGGTCTCCAGCAAGCACATATCTCAGGGTCCACCCGGAAACGTAGTGGTCCTGGGATGCCCATCCCCTCCGAGGAGGGTCCCAGAGCAATCAGTTCAGTCGTTCCCTGCCGGTTAGCCGTTACAGGGCGACGGACTGACTGCTCAACAACAACTAAATCCAGAAACCAGTCTCGAGAGGCTGGTACCTCTAGTAGAATTTTTGACAGTGTGGAAGCTACTGCCAAATATTTCTCGTTGGGTCCTGCAGACCATAGAAAAGGGTTATCAAATACAGTTCGGGTCTCGTCTGCCCAGGTTTATGGGGGCCCTATCCACCGTGGTGGGCCCCGAGCAGGTTCTGGTAATGGAACAAGAAGTGAAAACTCTGTTGGAGAAAGGGGCCATAGAACATGTACCTCCCTCCAGCAGGGACACCGGGTTTTACAGTCGGTATTTCATTGTTCCAAAGAAGGATGCGGGGTTGCGTCCCATTTTGGATCTGAGATTTATGAATGAGTCATTCATGCAGCTAAAGTTCAAAATGTTAACACTGAGACAAATCGTGCCACAGATCAGATCCGAGGACTGGTTTGTCACGATAGATTTCAAGGACGCATACTTCCACATCTCCATCCTTCCATATCACAGGAAGTTCCTGAAGTTTGCTTTCGGGGGCAAATCATACCAATATCGAGTTCTTCCATTCGGCCTAGCACTATCACCTCGCACTTTCACAAAATGCGTAGATGCAGCTCTGGCACCACTGCGTCTGTAGGGTATTCGCATCATGAACTACATCGACGATTAGTTGATTCTAGATCAGTCGCATCAGTTGGTGGTTCGGCATCGAGATGTCATTCTCGCCCCCACATGAAAGAGTTGGGGTTACGGCTAAACGCCAAGAAGAGTGTGCTTTCTCTACTACAGTGGACCACTTTTCTAGGTGTGGTTTGGGATTCTATGTTGATGCGGGCATCCTATCACCGGCACATGTAGAGTTTATCCTGTCAGCTGTGAAAAGAAAAAAGCTAGGCCAGTCACTCACTGTCAAGCAGTTTCAGAGACTGTTGGGTTTGATGGCAGCAGCATCCAACGTGATACCTTTTGGCCTGCTGTACATGAGACCCTTGCAGTGGTGGCTCAGGACCAAAGGGTTTTCCCAGAGGGGCAACCCCTTTTGCATGATCAGGGTTACGCGGCGATGCCTACGTGCCCTGGTTATGTGGAAGAAACCTTGGTTCCTGTCCCAGGGCCCCGTGTTGGGAGCTTCTTGTCGTCGCAAGATGCTAATGACAGATGCCTCCCTCACGGGCTGGGGAGCAATCCTAGAAGGACGCTCGACTCAGGGTCTATGGGGGGACCATCATCTCTCCTGGCACATCAATCGCCTAGAGATGTTGGCTGTATTTCTTGCCCTCAAGAATTTCCTCCCAGACCTCATGGGCCACCATGTGTTGGTCCGCACAGACAATTCATCGGTGGTCGCTGCTGTCACTCAGAGCAGCTTACATCCCTGGGGCCCAGAATATAGGAGCAGACGTCCTGTCGAGACAGGGGCCGAGGCCCAGGGAATGGAGGCTCCACCCCGAGGTGGTGGAGCAGATATGGAGGGTGTTCGGCCAGGCACAAGTGGATCTGTTTGCGTCTCGAGAGACATCTCACTGTCCCCTCTGGTTCTCCCTCATGCATCCAGCTCCGCTCAGACCGGATGCGATGGTACAGACGTGACCGAGGCTACGTTTGTATGCTTTTCCCCCGATCTCTCTGCTCCCGGGAGTTCTGGAAAGAGTTTGCAGGGATCATGTACGCCTACTCCTTATAGCCCCACGGTGGCCGGGCAGAGTTTGGTTCCCTGATCTAGTCTCTTTCCTCGACGGGCCTCCACTGGAGCTTCCCGACAGCTGGGACCTTCTGTCCCAAACAAAGGGCTCTATCTTTCGCCCTCGACCCGAACTGTGGAACCTGTGGGCTTGGCCTCTGAGGGGGCCCAGCTCATAGGGTCAGGTCTCTCAACCGAGATTGTGGAGACCATTCTACAATCCAGAGCTCCCTCCACGAGGAAACTTTATGCCCTGAAGTGGAGTTTTTTCACTTCATGGTGTAGTGACCGTCAGCTGGACCCAGTTAACTGCCCGGTTGGTACAGTGCTGGAGTTCCTGCAGGAGCAATTCATTGCAGGTCTATCCCTATCCACTTTAAAGGTTTATGTGGCAGCCATAGGTGCTTACCACATTCCTTTGGGTGGAATGTCTTTGGGTAAAGACCCCTTGGTATCTCTTTCCTCCGTGGCACATTGAGGCTGAGGCCTGCTGCTCGCACCAGGGTTCCGACATGGGATCTGGCGATTGTCCTTCAAGGCCTTTCCCAGGCTCCCTTTGACACTTTGGAGGAGGTGCCAGCTAGATTTCTTACTTGGAAAGCTCTGTTCCTCCTCGCTATCTCATCTCTTAAAAGAATAGGAGATCTTCAGGCACCCTCGTGCTTGTAATTTGTGCCTGGCATGGTTAAAGAGGTCCTTCATCCTAGACCAGGTTATGTTCCCAAGGTCCCCACTAATGTGGCCAGATCTATAGTATTGCAGGCATTCTGTCCTCCTCCTTTTCAAGATTCGGACCAGGAAAAGGTCTGCTATGCCCAGTTAGGGCACTGGATGCTTATGTCCACAGAGCTGGCCTGTGGCGTGAAGCCGAACAATTATTTGTATGTTTTAGACCCCCTAACAAAGGGTCCCTAAAGGGTCTAAGCAGAGAATGAGCAAGAAGGTGGTCGAGGCTATCTCACTTGCTTATGAGTCGACCGGACGGCCTTCACCTATGGCTGTCCGGTCCCATTCAACTAGGAGTATGGCGCCCTCTAAGGCCATATTGTCAGGAGTGCCCCTCCAGGACGTTTGTGGTGCGGCAGGGTGGTCCTCACCCCATACATTCGTCAGATTTTACTCTTTGGACTTGGACTCTACACCGGGGTCTCGGGTGCTTTCGTCCTAGTGCTGCTCTCATGATTTCACACAAGACAGACACTTCTCGCTATGGTGGCGTTGGTATAGATGTTCCCTTAGCGTCAATCGATGCAGCGCGAGTTCCCTTGAAAGAAGAACGCCTCGGTTACAACTGTAACCTCGGTTCCCTGAAGAGGGAACGAGACGCTGCGTCACCTGCCATATCTCCTACGTGCCTGTAAGCGATTTGCTCGGAACTTAAGAAGCTAGCGCTGGTTTGTTTGGGCAGGCTTTATAGTTTCCTGATTCATGACGTCACCCGCCTCTGACGTTCCGCCACACCATTGGACTGATTTTACATGTGCTTCAAGACATCATCTCGCAAAGCATTCCCTTAGCGTCAATCGACACAGCGTCTTGTTCCCTCTTCGGGGAACCGAGGTTCCAGTCGTAACCGAGGCGTTTTGATGATGAATCAGTCTCTCTAAATCCCTCCTTTCAAAGAGCCTACTCTGCTCTGATTGGCCAGACGGCCCAGTCTGTTGTGATTGGTCTACCGTATATTTCAATATCTAAGCGCGAGTCCGATGATGAAACATTGGAAGAACTATAGTTATTCAACCTGAACCTCCATCGCAAGGACAACTTGAACAGTATGTTTCTCAGTGATATGCTACTGAGTTTGAGGTACATTATGAGATGTTTCAACTGTAATTCTTCACCATCAGCATTAACAAGAGTATGTCCATCAACAAACCGGTGCACATGTGGGAACTGTATTATGCATATGTTCGCCCAGCACTACCGGGAATGACTGATATAACAAACGTTTGTAAAACGAATCGTGCTCCATCCTTTATCTTTACTCAAAGTAGTAAGAACGACGGACAATCTTCAAATAATAGACACAGTTTTAGGCAAATAGTGGCCCACAGCTGCTTGGCAGAAGTATTTCAGTAAGACAGTAATAAAGTGAGTTAGCCGGTTAGCAAGAAACTTACAGAATATAAAACACAAACCAGTACACGTGTGAGGAGCTGGCTTTAGATGTTTGGGGCTGCTCCCGCTCAGCAGCCCCGGAGACATGAGTATGGCGGGGGAGGAGTTTTGAACACACGGTATAAAATACACTCTAAAAAATGGTGGGTAACGTTTCCTTTTACTGTCCTGTTACCCATGTACATACTATGTACTTATTATAGTAATTACAATTACTGGGTAATAACTAGGTACTAACCCTGAACCTACCCCTAAAGCTACCCCTAACCCTTTCTAGGTAAGTACACTGTAAGTACACGTAAGTACTGCAATATAAAAGGAAGCGTTACCATCGTGTTTTTTCAACCCAAATCCTGGGTTGAGCTTTTTAGGTCATTTTTTTGGGGATATTTTTTCGGTGTTTGAGTAGTTTTTGTGTTACCCAGCTCCTGGGACAGACATAACAACCCAGTGTTTGAGTAGTTTTGTGTTACCCAGATCCTGGGTCAGATATAATATAATAATAATAATATATATATATATATATATATATATATATATATATATATATATATATATATATATATATGGGTGCTTCTATAGGGATGATCAGTGTTATCCCTATAGAATTTTCTATATCAATCGGATGGTCGGATGAATTTCTGGCATGTCAGGAATTTTAGTCGCCTCTCATGAGGTATCGCACAGTTGAAGCAGAGCTACAAAACGATTTTATCCCTCAATGCACCTGCACGAACACAGAAGTTAAAACATTTCATCTTTAATGCAGCAAAAAAAAGAAAAAGAAAAAAGAGAGATCTTTAAGTTCTGTAACTATCAAACTAACTACAATTTAGCAAACTGTTTCTTACTACAGTTTGTGTTGCAAAATGGATAAACCATATTACCCAAGTCTTCCAAGCCACCTGCAGATAGAACTCATACTGTAGAATCTAATGGATTCTATTACGAATAAAACAATATTAAAAACACAAGTCCGAAATAATCAAAGCATTAGACATTGAATAAGATCAGGGATTCAGGCAATTACTTGATGATGATGATGATGATGATGTCATTGTCATCATCATCAATAAACAGCCAACATCACCTGATCTCATTTTCTCTCGGTTTTTTTGCTACAACTAATGTGCTTTATAAACACACCGTTACAGCAGCCAGAGAAAATCTAATATTAAAGAGTCAAGGGTCAAGAGCCCAACTAAAGCAAACACTGACCACCATCATGGTGACTTAAAATACAACTGTTGATTTCATTAAAAAGGATATTAAATAAAGTAAATCTGGATTGTAATAAGTGAAGCTGGTAATGCTGTTTGTGGAGTTGTTTAATCCTCCTCTGCAGAGATCTTGA